>NC_068981.1:87197300-87200875 GCF_001194135.2 Octopus bimaculoides
ATATAATACAAAGTAAATATCATAAGATCAAGATAATAAAACGACTACACATGTTTCATAACCAATTTTCAAATAGAAAGAAAATTTAAATCGATTAAAATCGATTAAAACTATCGAAAGTCAATTCTATTCAAAAATATAGCTAATCTTCAGGTCAAAATACAACAATAATAATAATTAAAGAATGTATATATCAACCAACAATAAATAACAAATGAATGTATATAAAATACTTATTATATTAAGATAGAAAAATATTATTAAAAATATCAAAATTATAAACATTCCATAATCAACCCTACGTTCATTATAATACAAGCTAACAGGAATATTATTTGCAAAAACCAACTTAATGATTTTTTCGTTTAAAATACAATTTCAACGAAGTTTTAGGTTAAAATAATAAAGATAGAATTAGCACATATCTAAACGACGCAATAGTTTAAGCTAGAAGATTTTAGACTAAAAACGTTTATTTCAAAGAAGTCTAGTGAAAATATTGCGTAAAGAAAAGTAATAGAAATAAAAATATGAATGAAAATGTTATTATGAATGAAAGATTAAACTTTATATAACTTAAGTCATAATAAAACAATTAGCGATATTGTATAATCAAAGAAATTAAATAAAAAGACTAGTTATTTATCGCATAAAATAGAAATAAATATTAAACAGTATTAATGGAAAAAATTGAACCCTAATCTAATCGAAGTCTTAGTTTAGGCTAAGATGATACTCTTACTTCTAATTAATTTAGTGTTAAAATTACATTACAGTAATGTCTCAATATACGAGTTTGAACTGCAGCAACTTATTGATAAGTATCGCTTTTAACTTTGTTAAATGACTTTATATCATTGTTTGAAAAAATATGTATTTTTATATTATTCAATTGATTTTTAATGATAATTTTAGTCGATACCTTTTTTAACACTAAATTAATTATTTTTTGCCCCCCATAGCTCCTAAGAAAATTAATAATGAAAGGGCTAAGCGTCATGTTATAACGCTGGGAGATAAACTGGCTACGATAAAATGCCATGAAAAATGTGAAAAGTGGTAGCAATTGCAGTGGGACAACTGTATCGACGATTGTACATAATAAGGACAAGATTTTACCACATATCAAATCTAAAGCCCCAGTGATGAAGAGGCAAAATCTTTGAATAAATGGAAAGTCTTCTTTCTCTTTGGATTGTTAGATTGAATCGTCAGCGTGCTACTATTATTCAAGAAATCATTCAAGAGAAAGCGTGGTATTTGTTTGAGGACCTGAAGAAAAACTATCCAGATGAGAAAGATGTAGAGTTCAAGGCAAGTCAAGGATGATTCATGAGATTTAAGGAGCAAAGAAGTTATCACTCCATTAAGAAGCAAGGTGAAAGTGCATCAGCTGACGAACAAGCAGCAGCGGAATTTCCTAATGCATTAAAGAAAATCATCGGAAAACGGTTTTCTTCCCGAACAGATTTTTAATGTAGACAAAACTGGATTGTATTGGAAAAAATTGCCAGACCATTTATTCATTTCCAAGGAGAAGAAAACTATCCCAGGCTACAAGGTCTCGAAAGAACGTGTGACCGTTATGTTGGGAGGTAATTGTGCAGGACATTTTAAGTTAAAGACATTACTTGTGTATCATGCACACAACCCTCGTGCCCAGAAGAACATACTCAAGACATTTCTCCCTGTTATATGGATGGCTAATTCAAAAGCGTGGGTTACTGTTGTTGTTTTTGAAGATTGGTTATTCAATCATTCTATCCCAGCAGCAGAGAAGTACTGTAAGAAGGGGATTCCTTTAAAGGTTTTATTTATCTCAGATAATGCTCTTCGTCACCTGCAAAGCATCGTAGATTTTGACACCAACGTTACTGTTCTATACCTCCCTCCGAACACCACATCTCTTCTGCAGCCAATGGATCAGGGAATAATTGCTATCTTCAAGCATTACTATATGAAGCGTACTCTGCGGCAAGCAATAGCTGCAACTGATCTTGATGAATCCATCACACTTCGTGACTTTTGGAAGAGATACATACGATATCTACAAGGTTGTACAGAACATAGCAGCAGCATGGAATGATGCACAGAGCACATTTATGAATGGTGTATGGCAGAAACTATGCCCGCAATTCGTGTATGATTTTAAGGGGTTTGATAATGTTGCCATCAACAAAACGTCGGTGATTACGAGCAAAGAACTGGAAATGGATTTGGAGGAGAGGATTTCATAGATTTATTTGAAAAAGACAAGCAGCCCCTGACGAACGAGGATTTTATGGAGCTTCACGAGCAGTAAAATAAAGAAGAGGAAGCCGAACCTGAATCACATCACTTTACCATTAAGAAAATGCAACAAGCATTTGCATATATCGACAAAGGTTTTTCTATGTTCGAGGATATGGATCAAAATGCTCAGCGCTTTTCAAAGATTATAGGAGCTTTTGCTCCTTATAATGTAATCCTTGAGGAAAAGAAGAAGACAGTTCAAGGAACTCTCAACCGGTTTTTTAAGCTCTTTGAACAAGAACAACCAGAGTTATTGATGTTGACGATCCACAGCTATCTACATCTGCGATGTAAACCACCAAATTGTATTACGCATTGGTAAATTTGAAATAATTTTGTTTTTTTCACTACTGCAAAATAATAATAATTACTGAATTTGTTTTTTAAGCTTAAAAGGCTTTTATTTTAACAGGTCTTATTGCAAATCGCATTCATAAATAAACCGTCCGCGATGTATGGTAAATACTGCCAAATTGTATTCGTAAATTTAGATTACATTTTTTTTAGTGTATTAAAAGATAAAAATTATTTGTTTGTAAGCTTAAAATAGGTTTTTATTAAATATGGACTATTGAAAATGCATTCATGAATAAAGTACAGAACTGGGAATGGCTATTATCGGTTTAGCCTAGAGATAAGTTAATTCGACTTAAGTCGTGTCTCCTGGAACCAATTAATGATGTAGGGTGAGCTCTGCCTGTGTATATATATATATATATATATATAATTTAGAGAAGAACCACCATTGTACAATCCAGACAATGAAAGACCCCCATGACACCATCCAGAAAAAAATACTAATCTAAGAATTCAATAAAGCATAAAAAGTAAATAATAGTATATTGTTGTTGTACTCAGGGATGGTCATATTGCCAGTTTAGCCAATAAAAACATACGCACTGTATATTTGGTGTTAATTTGCTTCAGCTTTATATTACATTAATCTTATTTCGGCCAGAGTTCTTTCGTCACACTTCTGTGACCTCATCAGTGGTCCTTTGTTTTCTTCTTTCTTATGTGTGTCTCACCTTGCTAACTATCAGCCATTTTGTATTTTGTATTCCTATTGTATGTGTCTACGCATGCGTATCCTTCAACGTGTCTATGTTTTTGTAAGTGCATGTGTGTGTATGGGCAGTGTCTGTATTATCTATATTCTCTGTTAATACATGTTCGTTTGTATTTGTTTTTATTTATTTATTTGTTCATGTGTGTTTTTTTTGTGTTTAATTAAATTTTGTTAACGTATGTAGTATTTAATTCCATTTGTTTATCTATGTATT
>NC_068981.1:87201461-87201944 GCF_001194135.2 Octopus bimaculoides
ACCACAACATGTGACAATACGTTCCCCATAAACCAATAATAACATGAACAAAATATAATACAATACATAGATAAACAAATGGAATTAAATACTACATACGTTAACAAAATTTAATTAAACACAAAAAAAACACACATGAACAAATAAATAAATAAAAACAAATACAAACGAACATGTATTAACAGAGAATATAGATAATACAGACACTGCCCATACACACACATGCACTTACAAAAACATAGACACGTTGAAGGATACGCATGCGTAGACACATACAATAGGAATACAAAATACAAAATGGCTGATAGTTAGCAAGGTGAGACACACATAAGAAAGAAGAAAACAAAGGACCACTGGTGGGGTCACAGAAGTGTGACGAAAGAACTCTGGCCGAAATAAGATTAATGTAATATAAAGCTGAAGCAAATTAACACCAAATATACAGTGCGTGTGTTTTTATTGGCTAAACTGGCAATATGACCA
>NC_068981.1:87201954-87205826 GCF_001194135.2 Octopus bimaculoides
ATACAGTGCGTGTGTTTTTATTGGCTAAACTGGCAATATGACCATCCCCAAGTACAACAACATTTGTTTCAACACACGATTTCACATCAAAAATCTTGCAAAACAAATATGTAAACGGAATAGTAAATTGATAAAGCATAAAAAATATATAGTAATAAGTTGACTACGCGTGTTTCGTGGCTATATTAAAACAGATAAAATCAATTCAATTCAAAAATAAATCGATCCAAATTTAATTCTATTTAAAAATATAGTCACTCCTCAGGTCTAGAATAAAAATAAAAATCAATGTACGTATCTTACCACATAATAATTAATTAAAAATAGAAATACATATAGAAAAATACGTGTTAGTACAATAAATAAATGAAAAACATTTAATAATATTACTTAAAATTAAAAGCATAATTTATCTTATCGAATAATTAGTGTGAACTAATAATAATCATCCATTAAGAAAAGAAATGAATATAGAAAAATCTGTCATCCACTTTGAGTTTTGGTTATGGTTTTGGCTGATGTTAGACAGACAGAAAAACAGACAAGTAGACAGACAGGCAGACAGGCAGACAGACACGTTTTTGTAGTTATAACGTTTGGAAAATACTGCTCTAATATATGCATATAATGCTACCCTTAAATTGTAACCCACACTAAAAAGTTTGATCAAGAGTATAGACTTTCATAGTTAAGATAATCTCCATTCATTATATGAAAAATGTTTTCAGAAAGCTTAATACCATCCATCAAAGGAAATATTTTCTTTCAGTTACTTAAATTTGCTTACCTGACGTAACATGGCCTTGAACAATCCAGCTCGCAATTTCAAGGTTAACTTTTCACCACTTATTCCAAACATCAAATACTAAAAAGAAATAATTATCAAGTTACATTTTTAGGAGAACCTTTTTCCATCGCATGTCTCTTTGTAGGCATACAGCCATAAAAACGTAATATTTGTTGACAGTATTACTAAAGGGCTAAAACATACTATGGAACTGATAATGATTTATGGGTGTAAAATGTTGCCATTGCTAGCTATATACTGTGCCATTATTTATTCACTGAAGTTACCATATCAAATAAAATTTGCATTTTTCTGCAATGCTGAAGTTTGTCTTAATCCATGGCTATTTCCTGTGCTGACAGTGCTTCATCAACCAAGAGGAGGTGGAAGCTTCAGCGAAGGAGTTCTTTCCCTCAAAGGACAAGAACTGGTATCAGCATGGGATCAAAGAGCTGGAAGAAAGGCGGCTTCAGATGGTGCAATATGATGGCCTCTACTTTGAATGCTAGGCTACTTTTGTTGTAGCTTGACAAATAAAGCAAATAAGTTACCAAAACATTGCAAAGCTTTTGACTCAACACAGTATTAGTGCTTCATACAGTATACTCATAATAATTCACAATGGTTTAATTACTAAAATTGGACTCATGCAATATTTTATGAGCATTGATCCTTGGATTTGTAAAAGCAGTTACACAGAATTGTTTAATATAAAGATATTATTGGAAGAAATACGTTTTAATTTCTTTTCATCTTGCCTGCTATTAATTCTGCCTATCTAACATGATGGCAATAAATAAAGAATGATTGAATTTATATACTCTATATTTAAGTATGATATTTACTCTTTGATATTCTTCAAGGGAATAGCTGTAAGAGATTTGTAATAAAAAGAAACATAAGTATTTTTCACAAATGTGGATAATTTTAGCCCATAAGAAAAATAAGGTCGCAGCTATTAATCTTCACAGATTAAATTGCATAAATCATAAAAACTTTAAATTGATATTAGTCAAGAAATGAGAAAAGTGGAAATTTGAAAGTGGTACAGAAAATGGTTCGTGATACTAGAGTTTGCTGAAAGTGATGCAAAAGTAGGTATATCCTTTTTATAAACTGACAGGTCATTCAAATTGATGTTAATAGAGTAACTCTTCTTTCTGTTCTCCTTCAGGTAAATAAGAGGTTCTGAGCAAAGGCAACATGTTGTTATTGATTTCTTGACGATGAAGGGTGCAGGTTGTTCGATATTCACAGAAAGTTACAAGTTGTTAACATAGATGACCCACTGACAAAAGCAATGTGCATGAACAGTTTAAAGAGAGGGAAACCAGAACTGATGACCAAAATGCAGTGGAAGATCATCAATTGTGACCACTGTCATGAATCACTAGCGAATGGACGAATTGTTTTGTACAGGTGGGCAATTCACAATGCATGAAATTGCTGTACAACTGGACTGTGGTCACAATGCATTACAGAAGATAGTGGAAGGCACTGGGTATTGGCAAGTGTGTGCAAAGTGGTATTACAGCAGTTGACATCTGATTTGAAGGTGAGAAATCTGAAAGTAAGCTATTTTCTGCTAGAAGCATTTGAAGTCAATGAAGAAGTACTTATTCTCGTTTGGCTAGTGGATAAAATGTAAGCATATCATTATGATCTAGAAATGAAGGCTCAGTCCATGGAATGGCATTATACCTCTTCTCTAAGACCTCAGAAGTGCAAGAGCCAGTTTTGGAGGATGACAAGGGCATCATTTTCTTTGATTTTCTAGAATGTAGCTGTACTATGAATAGCAAGAGGTACATTGAGACACTCATAAAGAGGAAGAGACCAAACGAGAGGCTGAAAATTATTCACATTCATCATGACAGTGCACGACTACACACACTTTGGTAACAAATCAAGCAATCAGCAAAATGAGCTGGTCAGTGATTTCCCCGTTTACTGTACAACCTGGATCTGGTGTCCACCAACTTCTGATGTTCAGTCCAATTAAAGATAGTTTTCAGGGGCACAGACGAGGTAAAGATGGTTATGAAGAAGTGCACTCTTGATTTTTTTTCAAAGAGTATTTAAAAATTGTGTTCACCGATGGTGCAGACGCATTGCTTGTGATAGAGACTATATTTAGTCTCTATATTGAGTCTCTCTGTTGAGAGAAAAGTTACTATAACAAGATATGCAAATTGAGCAACTTTAATGTTTGTTAATAAAACACGTTTCACTCATTCTTGCATTACTTTTGATATAACCCTCATAAGATGCTAAGCATGGTGAGACTAGCATTGAATAACATCACAGATTTTACTATTTTAAACAGAAGATATATTGCAATAGAAGTTCATCACTTGTTCAAATATCAGAGCCCAAGACATCATGATGTGCAATCAACCAAGAAATCAGCAGCAATATTTTCAAAGACTGACCGTCTAACAACTTCAAATTAATATTTAAAATCATCAGCATTACTTGATAAGCTGCCATCATAGATGTACAGAAACGATTTGCTTTAATAAAGCCTTAATGATGAAATAAATCAAAGATGACCCAGACTGTCTATCATCAGCATTGTCACACTACTCTGGTTGAAACGCTTTGCTCTCAAAGGACCAGTCCACAAACGTAAGGACAATTTTTCATTGTAAAATTGATGACTTTCTTGATAGCTTATATCTTTTGGTTTAACCTTTTTTGTAGGCTTAATCTAGAGACAGGTGCACTCTGCCAGACTGGACTGGCACCTACTGCAAAATGAGTATTATGAGTAATTACAGAGATTAAAAAAGAAAGATTCTAAGTGTAGGATAATTATTAATCCTTATGACTTATTGTAAGAGTTAATAGAGTTAAATAAACATCATACAATAACTTACTTGAACTGAATAACCCATAAATACCAATACAGCAAGCAAAAGAATAAGGAGTGCAAACCTATTAACTGCAGAACCATCACCCTGAAATGCCTGCAAAAGATATAAAGATAAAAAGTTCTGGTGTAAACCTAGTCATGATATATATACATACATACATACATACATACATACATACATACATACATGCATACATATATATATATATA
>NC_068981.1:87206414-87220259 GCF_001194135.2 Octopus bimaculoides
TACATATATGTATGTATGTAGTTGAAAATATGTGTAAAAAAAATATAAAAAGTGGAAGAGAAATGCCTTCGTCTCATATAGTTTAATATCTTTTAATAAATATATACATATTGTATGGATGTCGTGAAATCCAACCAGTTTTCGCTATTTAAATTACCTTTTCAGGGGACATTGTACAGTGATCAGTCCTTGTGACAGAGGGGTTTCCTCATTTTGGATGTTTGAAGAATAAGAAGAATGATGAGTTTAGAGAGTGAATCAAGGGGAGCAACAGGTGGCAATGGGGACAACTGGCTCCTTAGTAGATTTTTTTTTTTAAATGGTCAAAGTTGTATATTGAGGTGTGGTCTGTATTTTTGTATGAACAGGTTTTCCTTGTTTAGGCGTTCTTGTACTGAGATTGAATCTTTACATTGGTATAATGGGAAGTTATGAAAATTCGGCGTTTTTTTGCTTGCGCATCTATCAATGTGGCCACTCAGTGCTATCTGCGTGTACTGAGGTGCCAGTACCACCTGAGTGGCCTTCGTGCCGGTGGCACGTAAAAGCACCCACTACACTCTCAGAGTGGTTAGCGTTAGGAAGGGCATCCAGCTGTAGAAACTCTGCCAAATCAGATTAGAGCCTGGTGTAACCATCTGGTTCACCAGTCGTCAGTCAAATCGTCCAACCCATGCTAGCATGGAAAGCGGACGTTAAACGATGATGATGATGATATATATATATATATATATATATATCGACAGACATAAATAGACAGAAACATACATAGACAGACAGACAGACAGACAGATAGATAGATAGATAGATAGATAGATAGATAGATAGATAGATAGATAGATAGATAGATAGATAGATAGATAGATAGATAGATAGATAGATAGATGGATAGGTGGATGGATGGATGGATGATTGGATGGATGGATGATTGGATGGATGGATGGATTGATTGATTGATTTCTTTCTTTCTTTCTTTCTTTCTTTATTAGCTACGCAGGGCCAAACACAGAGGGGACAATACAATGTAGATTTTTTTCTTTTCAAAAACAATCAAAAGAGATCAAAAACATTTTGGGACATGTACACAAGAAAATAACAAAAGTATCCTTTTTAACAATTAGAGTTTCCAAAAGTGGGGAGTAAATATAACATTGACTAGGTTTATCCGTGGAAAGAAAAACCAACGAAAAAGAACCATGGTAACCTCAGAAATGAAAAAAAGCAATAACATGAGAGCAAAGTGCTCTTTCTCTTTTTGCTTTATAGGATCATGCTCAAGGTGGTTCTGTCATTCGTGCGTATCATCGTAGCCACATTTACCCACCTTTTGTTAAACTTTTCATTAGACAAAACTTCCCTCTCTATTTTCATCTTCCTTTTCAAATGATACTTGAAAAAATTGATGAAAACTTGACCAGAGAGGAAAGTGTTTGTCTCTAAACTTTTCAAACAAGTCCACCATACACATTCTTCCACCATAGCCACCAATACAATGAAAATTGCCTTCCTTCCCAGTTAAAGGAAAGTGGCTGGGCAGCATTCACGATAGACTTGGCTGACAATCGAATTCATCCCACACGCGACAGCAGCCGTTTGACATAGGCCCAAAAGTCTGAAATGTTTGGACATAGCATGAGTGCGTGCAGAACAGTTTTGTCGCTCAGGCCACATCTCGGGCAGGTCGGTCTGGTGTTTCTTGAACCATGTCTGTAAAGCTTATCTCGAACAGGCAATGCTTCTCAATATCACTGCCAGGCAAGGGGTCTCTGGAAATTGTTCAAAGGTCTTGGCCAGAAAGTGGTCCTGAAGAGGCGGGTCAGGTATAACCCGTGGGCATAGAGACAGTGACAGTGGTGGTGAAGACAGAGAGAGAGAGAAAGAAAGAAAAAGAGAGGGAGAGAAAGAGAGACAAAGAAATTTAGGGAGAGTTGATGTTTTATTAGAAATAGTTGTGTTGATGGTGGCAGTGGGAGTAATAATAAAAGAGAGAGGAAGAGTGGGTATGTGAGAGAAAGAGGAAGATGATGTATAACTTTGTTTAACCATGTCTCTTTGACAGAAATTCTTGTCACCAACATACTGAACACTCATTTTGTTTTATTTCTTGCACACGCACACACCCACACACACACATATAAAATAATAAATGTGAATATCAGTGTGTCGCGCTTTTTCAACTTTAATAAATCCTTTCTACTGAAAGCACAAGGCCTCAAATTTTGGGGGAAAAGATTAAGTCCATTACATTGACACCAGTACATAACTGGTACTAATTTTATCGATCTTAAATGGATGAAAAGCAAAGTCGACTTCGGTGGAATTCAAACTCAAAACCTAATGGCAGACAAAATATTGCTAAGCCTGGCATGCTAACGATTCTGCCAGCTCACCCCTTGATATAATATAACAAATGTGAACGTCAGTGTGTCAGTGTGTCACGCTTTTTCAACTTTACTCCTAGAGGCCGTAGCCCAACATATCATACCATTTTGGAATCAGGCTGACTCCATGTGTAAATTAAAAAACGTTCCAGGCCGAATCCAGGCCTACAGTCCTGAAATATAAACAAATTTTACTGAGGCAAACTAAAGAGACCAAAAAGTATCTAAAGAGTGCAATAGGAGTCCGATAGACACTGAGCAGATAAGGTGTTTTCACACCTTTGTTAAACTGCAACGAAACTGCCTATATTAATTAAAATTCGTACACAAACTTTCCAACTAACCTAAAGTTTGTTTTTTTCTTATCACTACTACTACTATATTTGTTCTGATCAGGCAGTCTGCAAGTGCAAGTCAACCACTAGTATTGACTATTCCATTTTAAAGTAACAGCTTTCTCATCAGCTCAGGGTATCTTCCACTGATGAAGACCATGGAGCCAGAAATGCCTCAGGGAGTCTGAAAGAGAATGGCAATAAGCAGATAAAGTGCCTTTGCACTCTTTATCAAAACCGAGAATTTTTTATGCATACCAAACTGCAGTGAGATTGCCGTTAAAAATAAAAATAATGTCACAAACATATTTGAACAAACTTAAAGTTTGCTTAATTCTCATCATTGCTTTGCACTGCAACTACGTGTGTGTGTGTGTGTGGATGGAGGGAGAGAGAGAGGGAGAGAGAGAGGGAGAGAGAGAGAGAGAGCAGCTTAACGCAATGAATCAAACAGAATGAGACAAAAGTACATACCCTAAAGTTGAAATCAATAGTTTGGATATCACAAAGTACTAAAATGTGTGATTTGATACTATCGTACTTTATGAAGATTATTGACTTCAGTTAGCGTACACTACATACTTGTATATAATGACCTATTGAATTAGAGTTACATTCTTAACATTGTCTCTTTCATGGATCGTTTTCCCCAGCAACAACAATAATATTTTTACTGAATTACAACACTTCAAATATAGAGATCTGTTAATGTAATCTTGTAAAGTAGGAAGGGATGACCTATTTGATAAAGTACACAACTAATCCTAGAAACAGGTTACGAGTACACATATCTTAAGGGTATAATGAAATGTCAACACCATAAATTGTCCCTATGAAGTCAATATTTTTCTGCTAAATTCTGTAAGATCAACCTTTCTTTGATAAGAATATCAAACTAACCGAAAGAAATGTTGGCAAAAGACTGTGTACTTATTAACCTCAGCTACTTAAATTAAAATGTAGATAATGAAATAACTTTTTCCAAAAGAAAATGAAATTGTTGAACTTAGTGTTTAGGATTGAGTAGTGGATAGTGCACTACATCTGTTGCTCAACTATTTTGCCTCTACAGTAAATCATCATCAGCACATCAGCAGC
The DNA here is from genome assembly GCF_001194135.2 of Octopus bimaculoides. Classification (NCBI taxonomy): domain Eukaryota; kingdom Metazoa; phylum Mollusca; class Cephalopoda; order Octopoda; family Octopodidae; genus Octopus; species Octopus bimaculoides. Next base: position 87,210,229 of record NC_068981.1, read on the forward strand.
ATTGTTTAATGCCCGTTTTCCATGCTGGCATGGGTTGGACGGTTTGATAGGAGCTTGCCAGCTGGAGAGCTATCTAGACTTCAATTGTTTGTTTTGGCATGGTTTTATTTTTTTATGGCTGGATGCCCTTCCTAATGTCCACCACTTTACAAAATGTGCTGGATCCTTTTTAACACACTCTGTAAAGTGGGTATGGATATTTTAAAATGTTTGAAGAATTAATCTTTTTCTTTATCTATTTTAGAAAGTGTTCCTTTGAAATTCAAGACATACGACATCTCAACATTTTTTTAATGAGAGACAACAACATTTCCCCTGGTGCAGAGGTTGGCTCTTTTGGAAACGTGCTAGATTTATCATCATCATCATCATCATCATAATCATTTAACATATTCCTTCCATGCTGGCATGGGTTGGATGGTTTGACAGGAGATGGCCAGGCAGAAGACTGCACCATACTTCTGTGTTGGTTTTAGTGTGGTTTTTTACAGCTGGATGCCCTTCCCAACACCAACCACACAGCAGAGTGGACTGAGTACTTTTTACATGGCACCAACACAGTAAAATAAAGAAAGCAGGATTGTACATAGCTTATAGAAACACACCAAGGTGGGGAAGTCGTAATCTTTTAAACCGGTGAAGCTTTTGTTTTTTTTCGAAATGAAGGAATCTGATTGAGTTGAGGCCACTACAAAAACAAGACTTTTGTTCTATTTTCTGATCCTAAATTTTATTATTCACTAACCAAAGATGGATAAAGAAGAAAAAAAAGAAGAATTTATATATAGAACATCACATATTGAATAAAATCAGTGGGCTGGATGAAATGAAACAGTTTGCTGGATTTAGCTTGTAAGTCTTTGTTTTCTGATCTAGCACATGAAGAATCACAAAATTTTATGCCAAAATAACTGAAATATCGTATTCTACTAAATAATTGGGTGGATTGCATTACAGACAATGATGGAAAGAGCATAAAAATCAAGTTATCAATATTTATTTGTTGTGGGGCCTTTGTACTATTTGAAACAGAGATTTTGTTATAAAATGTACTTTCTAACTTATTCATTTGTTTCATTGATGAAAACATTAAAATCAGTATATTATTTTAAGAAATACTTCCCAACAGTTATCAATGGAAGTTTTCACAAATGAATGCTTTGTTGTAATCACAAATCTTTATTGCATAAGTCTTTTGTTAAGTGACTTATTGGTGACTAGATTATATGATAGATTAGACTATGATAATATACTGATGCAACAAGATTATATTTCAATAATACCACATTTTGTTTTATTTGTAGAAGTTTACTTTCCTAAATATAGCCTGATGAAATATTAAGAAAACTATGTTATGCAATTCCCTATGCTGATAAATTGAGAATCTTAATGAATCTACATTTGAGGTATTAAAAAATTTGTCAATCTTCCAAAAAAACATTTTAATATCTTCTTTTACCATTTATTTCTCACTTATTTCAGTCATTGGACTGAGGCCATACTGGAGCACTGTCTTGAAGGGTTTAATTGAACAAATTGACCTTGGTATTCATTTTTGAAGTTTGATACTTATTCTGTTGATCACTTTTATTGAACTGATAAGTTACAAGACACACACACACACACACACATATATATATATACAGGGCCTTCTACATAGTTTCAGTCTACCAAATTCACCGACAAGACATTGGTAGTCCTCGGGCTATGGCAAAAGAGACTTGCTTAAGATGTCATGCAGGGGGATTGAACCCGAAACCACCTGACAGCCAAGCCTGTGCCCATAATTACTTTGTAACTTTTGTGAGAAATTTAGTACTTTTAAGTTCATACCAAACAAAATGCTTCATGACATGTCTTCTTGTTTTACATTCTGAGTTCATTTTTGGGGGTATCAGTTGAGCACTGGGGTTGATGTAATCAATTGGACCCTGCCCCAGAAATTTCATACTTTGTGCCTATTGTAGAAAAGTATTTAAAACATCAATCAAATCAATTTTACTTACGCCTATGAACTCACTAAATATTATTGCAAATGCAGGTATAACAGCACCATTTACTGCAGAAGCAAGCAACCCAATGAGGATATAAGGCCATTCTGATGAGTTCATTTTAAAAATTCGCATTGTACTCGCTTCAGGGAGATCTTTTTCCTGGAGTTAAAAGAACAAAAGAAGCAACAATTGTTAAACTTCAAAGATGAAATAGATTTAACTTCTTATCTAGCTGATTGGTGTAGAACAAGAGGTAACTTCACAGAACATAAAGTAAACAACTCTCTTATAGTTTAACTCTTTAGCATTTAAATTACTCCATCAAATGTAATGTTTATTCACATTGTCATGAATTAATCATTGATTATATCATAGATTAAACATTTCGATGATGTGGTTGTTTATTTTTCGGTTTTCAGATGAAATTGTAAAGAGAATCGCTTCATGGATTTCTGCTTACTCTCTTAGCAATGGCTTCAATGATTCTCCTTATATGAACTGAACAGCTTCTTCCCAAATTGGATTTGGTATTATTTGTACCATTGGAAACTTTTTCTACATATTAAAAATAGTTATTCTGCAAGCATTTAATTGTTTTATCACCTCACAATTTTTTTTACCAGATGTGGAATTTACATTTACCCATTATTTAAACATAATAATTTACCAATCATTCAAATATAAATTGAAATATTCTTATTTGCAAAAATAGCTGCAAATGTTGTATTATGCTTCCTAACAGTCTTTTATTTTATTGTTTACTTTTAAGTAAGTATGGCAGCTCAAACAAAACATAAGCAAATTGTAAGCATTCACTGGAAATGGCTAGTTTAAAGAATTGTAAAGTGATAAAACAGTTGAGAAAAAATTAAGAGCTATGGTGGAAACAAAGGGTGGCCATTTTGAATTGTAAATATATGTAAAATATATATAAAATATTGTCCATATATATAACAATCAACCTGTAAATTTTCCTTAACCAAAACCTAAAACTTTTTATTTTATGATTATATATACACTGGAAAAATATATACACTGCACCTAGTTCATCACTTATGTCTTTGGAAAAGGCATGGACATCATAAGGGACGTTTTCATGCAAAGATATAATACGCTCAATGACTTTAAAAAGAAATCACTATTGAAGGTGCATGATGTGGCAAGCTACAGATGAGAAAACCCTGTTGAGCTGATTCAACAATTCTGTCATTCATTTTAATTCCTTTATTTTTTCCCATTAGGGTAATGACTTTTAACATTTTTTCTGAAATTGAACATGGCCAGGGTGACTTGATGCCATACTTACTTAAAAGCACGAAATCATGCTTTCCGGTTTTATCAGCAACAAAGCATTTTCCCAGAAACTAAGTTTAGAAACTTCCTAGACTTAGCAATGCATGTTGGAATTCACAAGCAATCTTGGCCATCCTCACTTACATGCTTCTACCACAAAGTAGGGAAAAACTCTACAACATGTGTTGTTTTATCAGCGGAAACTGGATGGAAATGTGGTTTTGTTTCCTAAGTCTTGACAGCATGGCCTACCAGAAACTTTCAGAAGAAGTTTCTGGATATACTAAAGCAAGCAAATGTTTGAAAGTTAATTGGAATCTTGAAGAATCAGTAATTCAAGAAGTTCAGCGTTCAAACATATGTGCTGAACGTGCAGTAAAAATAATGGAGGAATTAGATTGCAGGTCTTCTGAAAAATTGAATCTGCGATTTGTTTTAACCAACAAGGATCTTTGAAAATTGCTGTTGTATTAGACTTCACTTATTACATTAACATTTCATAACAGTACGTCTTATTACTTGAACAATATTTGCATATCCATAGTAAAAATGTTGTCAAATATATTGCTATCGGTGGAGGAGATTCTGTGTCAATGAATGAAATTATTATGATTTTTTGTCATTACATCATAAAGTTCACCTTCTGGTACCTTGGCTTTACTCGATTTGAAAAAGTCATTGCCCTATTTCCCATGTTTGCATGGATTTGAAGAACATGTTATTGAGACATTCTTATACAGTCAGATTTCCTTTCTTCATACTGGCCCTTAACTTCTTTTCAAGTGAGAGATCTCTTAATTAACATGGCTTCAAAGATACAAAGCCTACAGACTTGTTATTGACTGGAGAAGTACCAACAAAGATACCACTTGAACATCTTGACTTTGGAATAAGCACTTACTGATCTAAATAAACACACACACACTTACACACACACACACACAAACACACACACACACACACACACGCGCACACACACACACACACACTTACAGGAAGGAAGGACAGACATCTTTTTTAAGTTTCCAGCTACCAAATCCACCTCATAAAGTCTAGCAGAAGACACCAGCTAACCCAAGGTGCCATTCAGTAAAATTGACCCTAAAACCACATGGTTCATAAATTCACTTTTTAACGGCACAGCCATGTCTATGCCTATCCCAGGAAATATAATTAATAATGGTGAAGTATAATATCACAAATGAACAGGCTTCAAAAAATGGGTTTACATATTGATAAACAGAAAACCAGAGAGCAAGGAAACAAATGAGTCTTCCTCTCCTCGGTAAAGCAAATCATTAATAAAAGTCATGAAAATAAGTGTGCCATAAGGAGTAACACATTCAGTGGTATCTAACAAATACCCTTCTTCCCAATAGTAGATAGGGAAATTTTCAAGAGGAGGAATATGTGAAGGCAAATGAAAGTAGCGAATTGTAGGTTTGATATATATAAAAAATTATTCAAATCTGAAAGTGCAATATTTTCTCAGAAAATAAATTTGAATCAAATGGAGGTGAGATATTGTTTCCATATCCAGAAGGATGGATTTAATGTGAAAAATATTTGGAAATCATAGCCATAAATAGAAGTGGTTAAAAAATATGCCCTACCTTTTCAACTACTGATTCTTCATCATGTGTCTCTTCGTCATGTACAGAACTTATGGATTTTAATCTCTGTCGTTGGGATGATGATATTTCATCATCAGCTCCTATATTGCAAATAATTAAATTTGTATTTAATTTATTGTTGTACATAGATTCAACAAAAGAAAAATTGCATCCCTCAGCTGCAGAAACAAAACAATAATAGAAATAATATATACTGACAAAATACAATATTGTATAGTAAATTTTACCATTTAATACTGTTTTATTCTACCAAAGATTTTGCCTAGTTAATTTACCAGATACATGTTTAAAACAGCAGAAATTTGATAAAATTGTCTAAATTTCTTTCTTTTGAGAAACTTGAGCATGAATTTTCATGTTCAAGTTCCTCAGAAGAAATAAATTCATGATATTCATCAATGAAACAAATCAATATGTTAGAATTATATAACATAAAAAAAGAAATGATCTAAAATAGTTTTATTGTAGATAATTTCTCTCTTTTTTATGCTATATAAAAGCTAATTCTAACATATTGATCGGTTTCAGTGACAAATGTCATGAATTTATTTGTTTCAAATAAATTAACTGAGAGCAGAAAGTTATTACACCAGTGGAAAATTTAGTTTTTTTTTTCTCTGAAGAATGAAACTAGATCAATACAACATATTTATAAATACAATACAATAATTATAAGATGTTTTCAGAGTAATTATAAACACATACATATAAATGAACCTATTAATAGTAAAAATAAAATAAAATTGATGTTTAGACGCATAACAGCTTTGAGATAAGAAACTTTCTCCATATTTACAACATAAGTACCAATTCTCCTATGATGACAGCAAGGTGGCAGCATAAGTATCAGTGGCACACTGTAAGTGTGAATAATTAAATAGTCAAACAAATTTTCAGACTTGATGATGGACAATTCTGACATTTGTGTTCCTTTCAATGAGTACACAATGGAAAAAGTTAAGACTGTTTACTGCAGAGATATTTGCTTCATGGTCAAAATTATGATGCCAAAAAGTGACAAGACACTAAGTTTAATCTAAACTGGAATCATAATTCTTATAATAGTTTCAAATTTTGACACATAGCCACCAATTTCAGAGGAAGGGTTAAGTTGATTTCATCGACCCCAGTTTTCAAATGGTACATATTTTATTAATCCCAAAAGGATGAAAGGTAAAGTTGACCTCAGCGGAATTTGAGCTCAGAACACAAAGACAGACAAAATATCACTAAGCTTTTTTCCCAGCATGCTAACAATTGTGCCTCCTCACCGCCTTAATTCTTATAATTGATGTAAATACAACTACCATGAAATTAATCGGTTGTTATTACCAGTGATTGCTTAGGAAAGAACAATGGTCACCAATCTTAAATATCTAGTGGTCACTCCAGAATAAAAAAAATAGTTGAAGTCATGGGAGAAGACTCATGATAGAGGATGACAGTATACTTTAAGAGCTTATTCAGAGGTGGTCAGATTTTTCATGACTTAATTTCAGGAGGGAGGGCATGCATACATGATTTTGATTTTTTCTTTTTTTTTTCTTTTTTTTTTACATGATGTGGGTCAGTGATTGGTAAGAAAGAGAAGAAGAAACCACAATTCATGATTACTGTCTGACCAAAAGCCTGATCTGAATGACTGGAGTAGACAAGATTTCACTAGAGAAATTCTGGTTAGTTAAACCAAGCGATGTTTAAGCCAACTACATTCAATCAACAGACTTCTTCACAGTTTCTGCATGGCAGAAAGCTCACTCAAAGTTTAGATTGGCTCTAGACGAGATTCCACAAATTGGGATAGAAATCAAAATGACAGAACTGTGCACCAAACTAGTTAAGCACGTGACTATGCCAGCAAGTATAGCGGACCTAAAGTCATTTATTGTACACAATATATGGTTCACCTTGAAAAGGATTTCTACTAGCATTTCTGTTGTTATCAGCCCCTGGTCACCGCTGATCAATCAGCTTCATGTTCAAACACATTCCAGTGGTAACCATCTTGTCATTTTAGGAGTAGATAGAACAGCGTTATCTATGAGGGGGTGCTGAGAATGTCCTGCTTTGAGTAAAGGAAAATACTGGAGGATCAGTTAATTAAGATTTTATTCAACATATTCCCCTCTCAGATTCACACACTTATTGCAGGTTTTCTAAGCTCAGTAAAAGAACTCAGAAGGTTGGGCCTTCAACTAGGTTTTTCACAATATCCTTAAAGCCAGGAACTTTAGTCTGGGTTTCAAGGGCCTTAAAGCCAGGTGCAATAGTCTGGGTTTCAAGGGCCTGCAATTGTTCAATATCCTACCAGGCAACCTTAGAGATCTACATCGTGTTGATGTGGGAGTTTTCAAGGAATGTCTGGACAAGTTTCTATCTGAGATACCAGATGAATCCACATCACAGCAGCAGATGTAAAGAAGCTCCGTCCAACTCGCTACTTTACCAAAAATAATACTGGAAACAACACCGAGTAACTACAGGTGGTGCACCAACATGACCTCAACCCTCAGCTGAAACCAGTAAAAAGATAAAAGATAAAAAGATATATATATATATATATATATATATTATATGTATATATTATATATATATATTATCTGTCTCTCTCTATCTATCTTATATATATATATATATATATATATATATATATATATATATATATTACTAAATGTTTCAAGTACATGTACTTATCGTGCTACTAATAGTTTCCCACACATGCGTACGTTCCTCTATCAACCCCATTACTAAATAGTGCCCTTCTTTTTGCGAGGAAATACACTAACCTTAGCATGAATTAAATTAACCTTATACTAGCGGCCCGTAAATCCATAATTAATTTTGACAACAAATTCTGGACGAGAAAAGATACTCTCAGTTACTTTGATATCATAATGGATGCCGCAGACGCCACCCAAGTGACTGACCTTGTTGCAATCTATCTTCTATCCGACCTGCATGGTGAATTTCCTGAAATTGGGTGAGGATTCTATAGAGACGATGCACTTTTCATCATAAAAAATGCATCCAATAGAAAATTAGAACTACTTAAGAAAAGTTTTATATGTTTTTCAAAAGGCATGGTCTTTCTATCTCCATCGAGAGGGAAAATAATTCAATTAACTTCTTAGACGTTAACTTCAATTTAACAACTAGATTGCATGAACCTTTCAGGAAAACTAATTCTAATTTAAGTTATATTAACTTCCTAAGTAACCATCCAAGATCAATTTAAAACGCACTAGCCTTCATCATTAGTAAGAGACTAACCTATTTATCGTTTAATGTAGAAATATTTAATATGTATGCAAACCACTACGACACTACTCTAGCAAACGTTGGATATAGGGATAAAATGGAATACCATCAACCTAACAACATTAATGAATATAACACAACTATTTATAAGTAAAAAAATATGACTGTTAAAGTTTATAATCCCACCATAACTAGTAATATAATTAATAATAAGCATATAACTAGTAACAAACAATTAAAAATGATAACAAACCCAAGGTCATTTCAAATTAAAATAATAGTACCAATCATAATAATAGAAAAACCAATACTAAGCTATTTCATAAACCCAAGATAAATAAAAATAATCAACCAATTTGCAATTATAAGGATCTCTACAATGATGAAAACATAATTAATAAACATATTGAAATGAATAACCAATTAATCTCTTCCGATACCAGCACCACTGCTAATCCATATAATGCTCTGAATAATAATATTAAACCAAATACTGACTTCATTAGCTCTAAAAAAATATAAAAGGGATTACAACATACCTATAAATAACAAACACCCTGATAAATCTAATAAAATATGGTTTATTATTCCATATGCAATGCAAATTTAAAATAACATTGTTAAATCTATATTTAAAGTCATTCATAAATACTTTATCATTGATAATAGATATAATGAAATAATAAACTACAAAACTGTTAAGATTGGTTTTAGCCTAACTCCTAGCTTATTTACAATCATATCATCAGTTAACAACAAGAAATTAAATAAATTCTACACCAATAGAAATGCCCATAGCAATAATTCTACTAATTCCCCTGAACTTAAACTATATCTCCCAAACTCCACTAACCCTAATAATTACGCTCATATAAATCCCAATAATGGAACCACGATAACCCATAGTAACACTACTAATACAAATTCCTCTAATAGATTCACACATAACAATATTTATGAAAATCGTGATTGTAGAGTTAAAACTAATTGTAAATTTAAGAATTCATGTAAAAGAAAAAATGTTGTATATCAATGCACTATTATAGTTCAGTGTAAAAAATATTTTTCGCAACTTTATATACAACTTATAAATCTACTTTACTTCCTAACCTTTTTACATTGTACTTTATTTGTATTGTAATTTACACTATAATCTCTATTTATTCTTTCATTTATTACTCTAATTCTATTTACCTACTCTATCGTACCACCAACCAACCTGCAAACCCCTCGCCCAAACACTTAAAAATATAAAGCATAAAAAGCATCATTCAGTCTGCTGTGATGAATATACAAAAAAAAACCATACAAAACATCTAGGGGTATATTTTTTCCCCTCTGAAGAGATTATGTTCAGAAATATGAATTTAATATTTGATTAATGTAACTGAAACAGCTGTAAGGGATAATGATCGATTTGTTGCTGATAATAAACTCTTATTAACTTCGAATTCTCCATTTTCTTCTTCCTCATTTACATGAATATAATCTACAGTTTATATACAAACCTATTATTTTAGGGAAATCATTTCCCAAAAAAATAATAGGTATTGAACCAGTATTTCCTTGGATGACACCATCCTTTCACGAGGCTAACATAACCTGTAACTGAATTACATCCTGAATTACATGAATTACATTCTCCGTTTTCCTTTTCTCTTGGACTTTCCTCTGTCACCTGTCTCTGAAGAAGAGCTTTGCTCGAAACGTAAAACAACTTTCTTTCCTTCCCTGAGCAAACTCACAAAGCGTATACATTAAACATCTGTGGTCGATAACACACACACACACACACACACACACACACACACACACACACACACACACACACACACACACACACACACACACA
>NC_068981.1:87220415-87224495 GCF_001194135.2 Octopus bimaculoides
ATATATATATATATATATATATATACCTTGGTGGTAAACTGAAAGAATTAGTTCTTGATGTTGCATGGGCAGATAAATAGTTACTTTTTATAGGGTTCAATAGCTCAGTACCATATTTTTGGTGAGAATATATTCGTACAAAATCTATGGCATCAGACAATTGAATTCTATTAAAATAAAGTGTGTGTGTGCACGTGTGTGTGTGTGTGTGTGTGTGTGTGTGTGTGTGTCTGTCTGTCTGTCTGTCTGTCTGTCTGTCTGTCTGTGTCTGTGTCGGTGTGCGCACGTGCGTGCTCGTGTGTGGAGAGGAAAAGAAATGAAGAGATAGAGAGATGACATATTTGAGGACAAATGCTTGAATAGCTGAAAATAATGGTTGTGTAAGCTGACTTGGACCGAGAAAGACTTGCTCGTTTATTGAAGAAATGATTTGTTGAAATTTCTTAGGGCTACAAATGTACCAATGATAAATTGCTTCCTCGTTATATTACTTACTGTTTTCTTCTGATTCTTCTGTTCCTTCTGTTTTTAGTCTCTGAAATAATATGATGGAAGTAGAATAAATTTTTCTATGATCTTCAGTTTATGTGATTGATAGAATATTTTAAAGTCAAATATTTAAGCAGTGATCAAAGGTGAGAATTGTTTCAACAATCTATTTAATAACTTTTTTCTAGCATTTTTGTCTCTTAAAAGTAATTATAGTTGTGTGATGCATATAAACAAAATAGTAAATATATTACTACATACATACATGCATACATACATACATAATTCATACCAATAATAATTAGAGCACTAGGTTTTGTTAGTAAATGCTTAAAGGAGAATGGGATTTTCAGAAAGAGAAATCAACCGACTAATTCGTACATTACGAGTGCAATATGTGAGTGGAACAGTAAAAATATGCATGACTTTCTCGAGTTCCAAATGTGAATTTGCCTGTGTTAACTACATTCCAAAGACGGAGCTTTGTATCTTTGTTGGAAACCAGCTCCCTCCTCAGTGGAAGTTTTATAATTATTAAAAAATAGAAGAGATATACATACATACATACATACATACATACATACATACATACACACATACCTGCATGCATACATACATACATACATACATACATGCATACATATTTTGTCTAAAACAGTCAACGTTTCTCATTCACAACGCTCTTACAGTCTATCATGCACAGAAATAAATTCATTACATCTACATCCTGTTTTGCTTCCAATTCCACATAAAGATCGCTCCCAAAATGCCTTTTTAAACATTGGATATTACATTCACACAATGGCCACATGCAAAACCCCTTCATTCATTCATTCATTCCAACCAAATAAAGCTAACGTTTTTCAAGGTGTATTTTCTACTCTCTTCAAAATGCTAACTTCGTCATTAGTTGCTACTCGCCTTAGCAAAAACAAAACACAGAGATATTCCAGTTGTAGTTACCCATAATCTCAGAAACCACATTATCAGCCAAATTAGAGTCACAAATTATAGAATTTATTATTAGACACAAATTATAGACATTAGAGTCACAAATTATAGACATCCAAAGACAACCACCATATCTTAAAAGACTTATCAAAGGCGAAATTTACATCAAAATAATGCAGTTAACAAAATGTGGAGACCTTCGTTGTAAGACTTGCAAATTTACTGAACAGGACAAAATCCCAAATTTTCAGAATGGGAAGGGATGGAAGATTAATGCAAACATGAATTGCTAAACTAAACATCCCGTTGACTGCATAATGGCCCACAATACAATGGAAATCATTTTGGCTATGCAGGATCAAAATGAATAGACCAGGTTTGGGTGCATAAGCAACAAGTCAATGATTCCTTTCTTAGAAACGTTCTGTGTAGTCAAAATATAAGCATTTGAACAAATTAAAAGTACAAAATATTCCCTTTTCTCAAAGCAAAAGAAGAAAATAATCAATTCTAAATCCGAAACTAAGCTGGAAATAATAAACACCACTTCTAAAATGAACTACCTCTAAATGGATTATCTAATAACTCAAGTTTAAACGACTGTAAACAGCGAAAAGCACTTAACATAATGCAAAACCTTCTTTCCATAAGATCTATATCAATCTGTTGCTTTAAATTTTTTTATGTAATTATTACTTTTTAATTTAAGAAAGTCTTTCTTTGAATATAGTGACTGTTTCAAGAAATATTTTTCTGAAAGCACAACACACACACACACAAACACACACACACACACACACACACCATCATCATCATCATCATCATCATTTAGCGCCCGTTTTTCATGCTAGCATCGGTTAGATCGTTTTACTTGAACTGGTAAGCTGGTAAGCCGGAGTGCTGAACCAGGCTCCAATTGTCTGTTTACCTGCATATCCATCTACCTATATATATATATTGGCCTACATAACATTCTACTAACAAATCTACCAGTGTATGTATATACTGTAGGTATTGGATTGGGGTATCACACCATCTGCGTGTATTTTCTATCTAGTACAGAGGTTGTTTCATTTATGAGGATGTACACCTGTATTTGAGTGAGTGATGGGTCCTTCAGGTGCTTGGATAAAATGTGGATGTCAAACCGGCCTAGTGTGCTTCCACGGTGATCTTTGGCATATTGGTAGAGTATGGAGGACTCTTTTTTGTCATCATATTGTCTCAAATGTTAATTTAATCTCTCCGTAATGTTTCTAGATGTCTTACCAATGCATGTCATGTTCTTGTCTTTACAAACACCCTCTATGCACCTTATGCTGTAGAATACATTTCTAGTTCTACAGTTAATGCCAGGGTTAATCTTAGATACCATGCAGTTCTCACTGGTGCATGTGGTATTCTCGAAGGTGTACGTCCTACGTAACTGTGATCTGATGGAGCTCCCGACATTTCAACGGTCTTAATGTTGAGTTCGGTCTCCTTCCAGAGCTTTCCTAAATCAACGGGATAGTTCTCCATATGCTGTGGTCTCTACAAGCATCATTCCTTGATATTTGTCAGCTTTGTACCATGTGTTCGCCCAGTTTACTTCGTCACAAACTCTCTGTATCCTATTCCAGTCTTTACTTCTGTATCTAGGACAGGTGCCATTGGTTTCATTACACATAATGCTATCTAACTTCTTTCTAGCTCCTCTGTATCATCAAACCCTATCTTTCTGATCATATCCAGAGAATTGCATGTAGTGCATGAAGTTCTGTACATGTTTCCTTGTTTTATAGGATTCGCATACGGGGAACACGTCATTCATTATCCTAACTAAGTCTACTATCAGTATGTTGATCTTCATGTTGTGTGACAAAGCTGAGTTCTTGTGAACAACATATTTAGAAGCTATGGATTTCATGTAATAGAAGTGGAGGAGCTGCATTTTGTTGTTCACAGTCTCTAACTAAAATTTAGTATCAAGGACAGGGAGTCTATTGTTAGGGTGCCTAGTGAGGTAATCTATAGTTACCTTGATATTTTGGTGGATGAAGTTAGGTATGTGCTGGATGCTCTCCATTATGCTCCTCTCAATTTCTACATTACTGCTATTTTGCACCATCATTTATTAATTCCTTTTTGGTTTTTAATTGCTAACGAGCCACCTATATTATAATGTTATTAATATATCTTAATATATTAACATATCATTAGAATATCTTTTTGCATTGATAATATACACTTTAATCATTTTGAATTTTAGCGCTTGCTTATCAAATTTTTTCTTCTCATGAAATATTACGAGGTAGGCTATCTCTTTAACCCTGAGTAGTGGTAGAGGCCTCTGACAAGAAACAAGATCCTTCTGATCAAATTTCGAAATCATGTGATAAGGCTTTTTCCAACTATTTCATTCTGTGAGTTTATCTCACAAGGAAAAGATCGTTTAGCTCACTGTGTTCAAATCCCGTAAATATCATGAGGTTAGTGTTTTTTGTGGCTTCTGAGTTAAATTTTGACTCTCATTTCTAGCAATTCCCGGTGCTATCTTGCACCATAATTTATTAATTCCTTTTGGTTTTTAATTGCTAACGAACCACCTATATTATAATGTATTTAATATATCTTAATATATTAACATATCATTATAAT
>NC_068981.1:87224602-87225611 GCF_001194135.2 Octopus bimaculoides
ATATATATACATACATACATACATACATACATACATACACTACCAGGTGTTATGGGACAGTTCAAGAGAAATTCAAGCAAAGCTGATCATTTGTAACTTATCTACAAGTGAGTCTAGAAATAATCTTCATGTTACCTATTCATGTTCATGAAGTAGCAGTGTGTGCCATAGACAAATGAATGCTAAAGCTGCACGGGGTCCCCTCAATGAACAAGTTTATTGTTCAGGTAGTAAACTACAAAATTCTTATATTCATCCATTTCCTGTGATTCAGGTCTCTTTGTGGTCCCAGAAGACAAAATGGAAAAGGCATTGCCACAGAGGGTGGCGAGGGAGATGCACTGGAACAGCGACTCTGACTCACGAGGCTCACTCTTGCAGATAGCTGTCTCCACCCCGCTAGGAGTGAGCAGGGATATGGTCCGGGGGCCGAGAACACCGGAGGTCTTCATTGCCACAGGGTCGACTGCAAACCTGTCAGAGAGCGACAGATACTTTGACATAGTACCATATGCTGCTCTTTGTGACGATCCTATTCAATAATTAAAATTGGATTTTAATTATCTTTTTATCTTGTCTTGATTTTATCTTTTCTGCAATATACTAGTAGTAGTTTTTTTTTCTTTCCTCTTTTTTTTTTCTTTTGAGTACACAAAAACTCAGTATTTTAAGGAAAATGGAATTGATGATTGTTGCTGAGTGCGTTAATCAGTAAACATGAAAGGGGATATGAGCAATGTAGTGAAACTACCTCCCGCCATTAGATACAAACTACTATCGCCATTACATACAATCTTCTCATTTAAATATAAATAAATGCGAGCGTAGTAGAGAACCCATTCCTTGACATCACGTGACTGACCATTATTCGAATCGGCAACTTCTTCGAACCGTTCCCGCCAGAACGCAAACTGACCAATCATGGCCCCTAATAAGGTCACGTGATAGAGTAAAATTCTAAAGGCATTTGGAGCCCTCTTAACGCTATATATAGATCAACTCATACCCA
>NC_068981.1:87225971-87227925 GCF_001194135.2 Octopus bimaculoides
TCTGTATAACAAGAATCACGGCTAGGCATCGATGCCTCGACATCACAACTAGTGATCAGCTCTGCCAAACTCAGCCTCCCTCACTTTCACATACAGAACTTTTCTTATTGTGTACCCAAGATCTGGTATAATTGCTCACGTGTCATTGACTCTTTCTCTGCTGTAATATTTCACATACACACATGTATCACTCACATACACACTTTTCTTTGTATGACGGCCTGTCTTTGATTATGTTCTTATATGTCGCATTCACACTCTCACACAGACATACATCTTTAACGATACAATAAATATATCTGTTATTCATCTAATACGGTTGTGGTCTTTCATTACTGGTCATCTATGTTATCGTAGTATAACATATCATGTATATCATCCATTGATATATATATATTTTGTGTTCGACCGTGTGACTCGTTTAAATAAAGGGAGTCCTCTGTTCTTCCATTCGTCACCATTTCTCCTTTTGAGTTCGCACGGTCGTTCCTAACAAGCAATATTTTAAATCAATGATTAATTTCACATTGAAGTTTCGGCTTGCCAGGAGCAGGGCCGTCACTAAATCCCTGCAACCCCTGCGGTCGCAGGGGCCTCCACGGTTGAGGAGCCCCATGTTTAGACCAAAGATGTTCTTTAGGATAACGTAAATTATTGAACTTCAGATAGAATAAAGTAAAATATAACTATGAATAAAAGGTGCGAGATTATGAATTTTGATTGAAGGGATGGGGCCTCGAAACACAAAGTTGCAAGGGGCCTCTAAAAGTCACGCGACGGAGCTTGCCAAGAGGTTACCTTTTTTATTCAAGTGAAAACTATGGGACAGTTTTACGAGTAGCTCATATTATTATGAACTTAGTACACATGTACGTATCTTCAACTTGTTGATCGCATAATTAACATTTTTATTATGTAAGCCTGTCACTACTACTCGTTTTACAATCAGCCTTGTATTAGGTTTATTTGCTTTCTTATCGTATCGTTCCACATAAGTATGAATGGTAGGTACATAACTTTATTTTTAGCCTTAGTGAGTGAACAATTTGAAAGAAATATTTGCGTGAAGAAGGAAGTTTAGTAAATTCAGAGAACTACAAAATGTCATCCCAAACAGCTATCAATCGCACTAATGTCTGAGTTTTGCTTCATTACAACGCAGAAACGTTCTAATATATACAAAAATAAAATATTTGACAGAGCAATGTGTTAATGATGAAATTTCAAACTGTAATCACATTATCTATATTTTTAAACTGTTTAAAAGACTAGCATAAAAGAAGCTCGACTCATTCAAGTAGGTTACCAAGGTGAGTTAATTCAAGTGTTAAATGGCTGTTCGCAGCCAAGTGAAATTAATATCTCCCAACCTAACAAATCAATAAAATGATACCGTACAATTTGATACAAAGCGATTTGTGTTCTTTTCTTTTTATCTCAATTCTCGAAGCTTTTGTTATATAAATTCGTATAACCACATTACTTTGGGTCGGTTTTTTCCAAACCCATTTTTTTCTTTTGCTGAACGCCCAAATGAAACATTTCGGTACTTATAACTACTCCAAATTTAACCATTACATTATAAAAGTAATTGTTGTAATCTAAATGAAAATTAATATATAATTCGTTGCCCATTTCATAACTGTTATTGCATACTCCCTAAGGGCGGGATGCCCTTCCTCCATCGCTTTGTGAAAATCTATCCTACAGAGATTTTTCTGCCAATTAACGAAGAAAGAAAGCAGTTTTAGGAAAGTGAGTTAAAAGCCAAGATAGTTTATAAACATTTATATTATCTCTGAATGACTGATCTTACACCTAGGGCTAGCAGAAGGTACCGGCACATGTTTGCGTGTATGTGTGTGTGTGTGTGTGTCTCTCTCTCTCTCTCTCTCTCTCTCTCTCTCTCTCTCTCTCTCTCTCTCTATATATATATATATATATATATATATAT
>NC_068981.1:87227935-87230732 GCF_001194135.2 Octopus bimaculoides
AAAAATTAAAATTAAATTAAGTTTCACAGAGTAAAATATGTATAAATATATAGTTTTAGGGAAAAGAACCAAGGTTCATGAACTCATCGATGAAAATCGAGTCACATATAGAAAAATTAATAATTAAAAGCACAATAAATGAGTATAATATAATACAATGTAAATATCATAAGATAAAGACAATAAAATGACTACATGTGTTTCATAACTAATTTTCAAATAGAAAGGAAATTTAAATCGATTAAAACTATCGAAAATCAATTCTATTCAAAAATATAGCTAATCTTCAGGTCAAAATACAAAAATAATAATAATAAATGAATGCATATATCAACCAACAATAAATACCAAATGAATTTATATAAAATACTTATTGTATAAAGATAGAAAAATATTATTAAAAATATCAAAATAATAAACGTTCCATAATCAACCCTACGTCCATTATAATATGTATGTGTATATATTTATATATATGTCTGTATATATACATACATATATATTTATACATACGTCTGTATGTATGTGTATATATTTATATATATATATATATACGCATACATACAGACGTGGCTGTGTGGTAAGAAGCTTGCTTCCCAACCACATGATTCGTAGTTCAGTACTAGTAGTAGTAGTAGTAGTAGTAGTTGTAGTAGTAGTAGTAGTAGTAGTAGTAGTAGTAGTAGTAGTAGTAGAAGACACTTCGGCAAGTATCTTCTATTATAGTCTCGGGCTAGGGCTAGCTGAAGGTACCGGCAACTCGGGCAGTCGCCCGGGCGCCATGTGCTAGGGGGCGCCAAGGAGGGCGTGACAAAGACAAGGAAATTTTCACGAACGTCAGCTTGTACACGCCGAAGTTCAGCTTGCATTGGGCGCCAGCAACCCTAGGGCCGGCCGCAACAGTTTTCTCCCACGAGAGTTCCGGACTCTAGTAATGCATACAGACAATTAGAGCTCACCTTGACCTTCTTGTCAAGTTAACAAACACACTCTACCAAGTAAACTCAAGACGAAGAACGGTGTTGTAAATCAACCGATCGCCAAGTTATGCCTGATTTTAAAAGGAGACAAGTAATGGATCTAGTTCTTTTTCATTCGCAAAATATGCATTTTTAAAAGACAGTAAAAAATCTGAAAATCGGCTATAATAATGTAACTTTCTAGTCGCATTGCTTTGAATGTATGATGTCGTGGAGAAAAAGAATTGGAGAAAAAAGTTACAGAGGTTTAAAAATCGAAAAAACTGTATATTTTTAGCCAATAGCTAGACAGAAATTTTCTGCGTTTAGCGGAGCGGTGTCAAATTTAAGGTTGTACCCTGTGAAATTTAGAGTTTAGTGTCTGACCTGTTCACTATAGGTGTCTAAATAAACAGAAATACCTAATAAAATCAACATGCATCATCTTACTGTTTCTTTTGTCTCTTCATTGATTGTATGGTTTTACTCTTTTTTCTAATTTATTATATTAATATATTTGTCTGCATGAGTTTACTTTATGCGTATTTCAATATTATGTATACCTGTCATCTATTTGTGTACATCATTAATATATAAGTGCATGTGGATGTATGTATTCATATATGAGTTTATATGTACATTTATGCATTCATGTGTGTGTACGTGCGTGTGTGTGTGTTTGCGTGTGTGTGCGTGTGTGTGTGTGTGTGTGTGTGTGTGTGTCTCCAAGACTCCAAAGTTGAGTAACGTTTTCATGCTTGGATTTGTAAACTACGATAAGAATAAAACTGGTCAACAAAGAATTTGTCCCACAGAAAAGAATACCTGTATCTTATACGTTTTTGCATGCAGAATTCAAAAATAATGTCAAATTATCTGTATCAACCACAGTTTCTCTTTTCCACGAATTTTACTCTCAGTTCCTGTTACGTGGACTAAATTTCAGTTACGCTGTTGAAATGTGAAGCTAACGGTTTAAGAAATACTCCTAATTTGAATTTTTATGAACAGAATTAACCTACTGAAATCATAAATCTGAGTTAATGAGTTCCAAAAATATATGAAATTAAAAATATGTAAAAGTACTAAAACACACAAAAAAGCACAGAAAAATACTAACACACAGAAGCACAGTAAAATATGTAATACACTAACACACAGAAAAATTAAAACAAAACGCGGGTGAAAAGAATCTCGTGGTGTGAAGAATTAAGTGTGAAAAATCAACATAGACAACAGTGGCACATACATCAGTGAACCACAAAACAGCGTGTGGTTGTCATGGTAACAAGCTGCTAATGCCACGCTGTTGATTGGCTAAAATTACCCAACTTTAATGCCAAATAACATCAGGTGCTTTAATTTACGAGATAAAGTAATTGGTTGATCGTAATCAAAATTCAGAGTTGCATCGATACACCAAAATTGAAAGCAATCTCAGCAAAATTAAGGGGGTTTCATTTTGCAAATGAGAAAGATTAGATCCGGGAAAAATGTGGGTAGAGGTAATGTGCTAGCAACCCTTTCCCCTTACTGTTTTGAAAAGTAAACAACACAAATAACTACGCAGAGGCAGCCATGGTTGAAACAAGAACAAGATCAAGAAGCATTATTAAAAGAGAAAAGAAGCATGGTCATTCCTTACCCAAGTGACCTAATCTTATCGCCCATCACTTGTTATGCGCTCATGAATTAGTTTGATAGTTGAGCTTTGATTGGCTGTATGCAAATGAGTTCATAACTGGGGTCCGGAACTCTTGTTGGAAAAAATTTACCGGGCCGGCCCTGCCTCGGACCGACCGGAGCCTTGTGAGTGGATTTGATAAACGGAAACTGAA
>NC_068981.1:87231002-87232473 GCF_001194135.2 Octopus bimaculoides
TGTGTGTGTGTGTGTGTGTCCACTACCACCGCTTGAGATCCGGTCTTGGTGTGTTTATGTTCCTATAACTTAGCGGTTTAGCAAGAGGCCGATAGACAAAGTACTAGGCTTTAAAAAAATAATAAGTACTAGGCTCGATACATTCGACTAAAAATTCTTCAAGGCAGTGCCCCAGCATGGCCGCAGTTTCATGACTGAAACAAGTAAAAAGACAAATATACAAGGGTTGGACAAAATAATGGAAACACCATAAAATTTCAAACAAATTTATTTTAATATGGTGAAGGACCGCCTTTGGCAGTAATTACAGCTTGAATTCTACGAGGTATGAACTCGTACAAAATTTGATTTGTTTCCTAAAGAATTTTTGTCCATTCTTCAGTTAAAACAGTCTCCAGTTCTTGTAGTGATGATGGTGGAGGATACCGACTCCTTTCTTGTTTTTCTAAAATGCACCATAAATGTTCAATAATATTGAGATCTGGGGACTGTGGTGGCCAGATAAGATGTTTAACTTCACTAGAATGTTCCTCGCGCTATTCAGTAACAACTTTAGCTGTGTGAATTGGTCCATTATCATTCTAAAAGATTACGTTTCCCTTCAGAAACAGTTCCGCAACCATAGGATGAATTTGATCAGATAAAATGCTTAAATAGTTTTGACTATTAATTCTGCCATGAAAAAATCATTGGACCGGCGGATTTCCAAGATATAGCTCCCCATCCCGATCATCATAGATCCTCCTCTATGTTTAACAGTTGGAAGGCAGTCTGGGTCAAATACTTGTTTTGGCTGTCTCCACACGTATACTCGGCCGGTGGTCGGAAATAAGGTAATGGATGACTCGTCCGAGAAAATAACATTCTTCTACTGCTCTGGGGACCAATTCTGTATGTTTTTACTCCACTCTAAACGCTTTGCAACGCTTGTTTTTGAAAGTAGCGGTTTTCTGATTGCAACCCTCCTTTGAAATCCGGCTTTGTGCAGCTCCCGGCGAACAGTTTTTGTGGAAACTGGGTTCTCGAGGTGGTCATTAAGCTCTGCAGTAATTTTGGGTGCTAGCACCTTTCTAACAATTTGCGTGATCCTCGTGATCCTTTTCTAACAATTCGCGTAAGAGCCCGACGGTCCCTATCTGAAAGTATTGTTTTCTTCCGGGGTTTTGTTTTGATGAGGAGGTTTTTCCTCTCTTTCTCAAAGGCTGTCATTATTTTCGAGACAGTACTTCTTGATACACCAAACATTTCGGCTGTTTTCGTTACGCTAGAGCCTGCCATACGAGCACCAACAATTTGACCTCTTTGAAAGTCCGATAGATCTGTCATTTTAATGAATTTTAATTACCTTTTTCTGATGATATCTGAAAAGAAACAGCAATTTTAGCAACCCTAATAATAAATCAAAAATAAACAAGCTTTTGACGGTTTTATAGATATTTCAAAATTATGGTGCTATGATGCTAGGTGTTTC
>NC_068981.1:87233913-87239060 GCF_001194135.2 Octopus bimaculoides
AGAAATTTGAAAAGAAAATACGAAACCGGTTATTTCTCCAAATACAATGTTTCTATACTCAAAATTTTATAACATTTTTCTAACATAACGATTTAAATATATACTTTAACCATGTAACACAAGTCTTCTGTAGTTTTTTCACTCTTGTTTATCTTTTATACATCCAACCACGTCCTTTCACATACCAACTTTCTCACCTATATATATATATATATATATATATATATATATATACACACATACACACACATATATATATACATACGTATATATATACGCATACATACATGCATACATGCATACATACATACATACATACATACATACATACATATATACACATACATACAACTGAACTTTGGGAGGGGCATTATGCCGGTAATAATAAACACACGTACTGGTTCGATCCATTATTGTTAGTTAATGGGTTAGTTACACTACTAACAAATTTATCGATCAGCCGTTTTCTTTTACTTAGTTTTTCTAACTTGTATGTTAAACACTTTGATCAAACAGTTAATCGATAGTTCAAATGTTCGGTATTGTTCATGTTGTTATTTCTTTTTTTGTCAAATAATTATTTCATCGCATTTTTGCAATCTCTTCAGTGACACGTCTTTCTACTTCCATTTCTTTTGAACTTATGTTCCAGCGTTGGAATTTGACCGAGATCTGCCCGAGATGAGTATGTATGTGCATGTCTGTATGTGTGTGTGCTTATGCGTAAGTGTGTGCGTCCGTATGTGTGTATGTGTTTTTTTTATAGTGATTAGTCACATACCACGGTTTCATTGTTATAATAGCAATTTCTACCCTTATTATCGGCAAGCTTCGATGCAGAAAATTATTTTCTGCAGAATCATTTCCGACTTCGGCACGCCAAAACGAAGACATTTGAAAGATACCCACCAAATATAATTGATAGAACTGTATGCATGCTCTCTCTCGGGAGGATGTCTCTTGTATAGTTCTGCAAATTATATTTTCTATGACGGTCACACTGAGGATTTGCAGACATTTACGTAATGTAAATGGTAACAATGAAACTATGGTATGCGACTAATCGCTATATTTTGTATCTTTTCATTTGTCTTGCTCGCAATACGTTCTGGCGTTTGCCGAATTTTCTTGAGAACAATTTTTATTAGTGGTCAGACCATATGGCGTCTGTTTAAATTGCAGTTCCTGAGGCATACCTGTACTGGTTGTCAAAGAAAGATATTTTCGACCTGCCATAATGAATCTCATAGACATGTCCAGCCTTTCCAGCTAAAATACTGTTTACCAGGAAGTAGAAATCTTTCAAAGTGTAAGCATATCAAAATTGAAGTATAACCAAAATATGCAGAAAGCATAACAACCAAAGCGAGTAAAACAAGCATCACGTAATAACGTGATGCTTGTTTTACTCCATAAATTGTGTCCTAGACAAGACCTTAAACAGCTTTCAGGGGTGAAGCTCCAGTTCGGAAGTTTAGGAATTTGGAAGAGTATGGAGATCCTCGTTAATCCTCACTGTTCCCATGTCTGTTCTAGCCCAGGGTGAGAGAGTTTATGAAGGGCTCCAGTCATAAGTCAAGTAGTAGAAAGTGATCATGGTAGGCAGGACACGGATCCGTAGACGTATGTCACACAGACCACCAGTGTGTGGACATACCTTGATGTCACATGAACAGATCCCTTTTCTTAAGGGTTAAACAAGCCTTGTGCCCCAAAGGCAAACTTGGGAGAAGAAACATGGGTAAACTGTAAATAAATCGGCAGAATGCAACAAGAAACCACAGATGTATCATTCCCAAGAAAAATCATGAATCTTCAGGCTTTTGCGTGGAGATTCATGGTACATGAAGAAAGAGAGATCCATAATTACGATTCACGAAGGCCTCCTTCAATATAGCAACACTATTCACCCATCACATATTGAGACGCAGCAAAAGAGGAAGTTCGCAACACACAAATAAAGATCAAATAGCTCCATTACATAACTGATACATTATAACAGATTTTAAACAACTCAGCCATTGACAACTACACACAGATGGTACTATAATGGTACATATAATGATACATTTTAGGTACTATAATGGTACTACAATGGTACATTTTAGGTACTATAATGAAAACATTAACAAACCCATAGAAATAATATAAGAAATAAGATGAATAGTTATTTCCTCAAGGAAAATCTATCCTGAAACGCTATACATATGCGATAGATAAAATAACAAAACTACGACTAAATACATCAAAATTAGGAATATTGTGCAGTCATTAAAAATTGTCTCTTAATAGTGGATAGGTTTCTAGTTAAAATAGTCAAATATTTATTGAAACCTCCAACTATATATCCAAAGAGTGTCAGGTGTGCATCATTTTCCACACATATTAAATATATTTAAAATATTTATTGAAAGTAATTGTCCATTGCCTCTATTATATATTCTGAATATTTTGTAACTTTTAAATTATAGATTTAAAATAAATGCTCGTGACAAGGTAGATGTGTTAACACAAATTCGCAAGATTCAACATGAGACTCATTCGAAAAATAATAGCCAATGATGTCATTTCTGTTCCATATTTTTTCAGGCTTTGCATTGTTTGTAAGCCTTTCTAAAATACCAAACGAACAATATGTAAAACGGTAATATTGTTTTACCAGTTATACATCTCTATAACTGTTTTAATTCCAAATACCAGTATTGAGAAAAGCATTACAACTGATTTTTCATCAAAGAGGACGAAGGGTAAGAAAAGTCAGTAATTTCCTATTTGACGTTCGTAAAATCATAGTCATCCATAAAGTTTGTTTCAATAAAACATTTCATAATTGTAAATAGTACACGCTGCGAACAGCGAGTAAAAAGTTAGGAAAAATGTTAGACTTATTTTGAATAGAGATTCGCCCTGGGCACATGTGAAAATTCTTCAACAATCCACGGCGGGCACACCAAGCAATACAAGTCGCTGAATCTGGCAAAGATTGAGTCAGCGTCGTAGTTGTATGCCTTTCATTTGTTATCTGCAGATCTGTAAGTATTTCGTTGGGATTCGCAACAAAACGATGAGCAGCAGGCTCGTCCACGACATACGCTAATCGAGTTGATATGAAATTGAAACTAAAACAAATTCGATATTACGACTGTCAAATAGGAAATTACCGGAAGTTCTATTGGCGATCTTTATTGTGCCACAGAGATAAATACTGTTGATTAAATAAGAAAAATGTTAATAATTTACCTGTGCTTTAACAAGTGAGGAATAAAGTCCGTCTTGTTTCATTAATTCTTCGTGGGTTCCTCTCTCGACAATTACTCCACCTTTGAAAGCTAAAATCATATCTGCTGATCGAATTGTTGATAATCTGTGAGCAACAACTAATGTAGTACGACCGCTCTGGACCTGTAAATTTTATTTGGAGAAAGAATATATGCATCCCCGTGTGTTTAACGTGTAAATGTTAAATAATTAGTTGAATGTTAAATAGATAATTAACAGAATGCAAAGACTGATTGTGAAAATGTTATAAGGTGTGTAAGACAAACAAGACGTACCTTGTCAAGTGCACTCTGCACAATCATTTCACTTTCGGTGTCTAGGGCTGAAGTCGCTTCATCAAGCAACAAAAACAAGGGTTTTCTAACTAAAGCACGTGCAATAGCGATTCTTTGTTTCTGGCCTCCACTCAGTTGCGTTCCTCTTTCACCAACTAATGTATTGTATTTCTAGAAATTTAAAAATTTGTTCTTTAAAGTTTGTTAATATCTATTAATTGCAAAATAACATTCTAAGGTATATTTACGAAGCAGTCTTTTTTATAAGAGCATTTAGTGTGATAATTTTGGTAATAATTGGTATTGAAATACTCAATGTATAATTTTCTGAATACAAAGCAGAGAAATCAAGAGATACCATAATTGAATATTATATTACTCTTGTAAATGTTTTTGATATCAACAACGTTTTTGTTTTGTTTTGCTTTACTTTACTTTTTACAGAATAAAATATGATATAAAGATAGGATGAATACGGCTGCTTGTTTTGTTTTGTTTTTTAGATGCATACTAATTTTTTATTAATTACATTATGACCAACAATCAGATAATGCAGTTGTCCAGATGCTGGTTTTTATCACAAAAACTAATCAGATGAACTGTTCAGACAAGACTGTGCATTCTAAAATATCAAAATCTGTGCAATCATTTCTCTTGTAATATATAATGTGTGTAAGGCGGTGAGCTGGCAGAAACGTTAGCACGCCGGGCGAAATACTTAGCGGCATTTCGTTTGTCTTTACGTTCTGAGTTCAAATTCTGCTGAGGTCGACTTTGCTTTTCATCCTTTCGGGGTTGATAAATTAAGTACCAGTTGCGTACTGAGGGCGATCTAATCGACTGCCCCCCTTCCCCAAAAATTTCGGGCCTTGTGCCTAAAGTGAAAAGAATATGTGTGTGTGTATAAAACAAGTTTAAAATATGCCCAACACATTCCTTTCAAACTAGAAGCTTATTTAAAAGAATAAAGTTGTTGTCACCTACCTTTCAAATCGAAACTACGTTCCTTCTATGCAGAGAAGAGACTTAACAAAAGAATTTACTAGGCTATTTAATATTCTTTTCTACTCTAGACACAAGGCCGAAAATTTGGGGGAAGGGGGCCAGTCGATTAGATCGACTCCAGTACGCAACTGGTACTTAATTTATCGACCCCGAAAGGATGAAAGCAAAGTTGACCTCGGTGGAATAGGCTATTAAACATTCAAAAAATCATGATTTCGTTTGTAAATGTACTATTTACAAATTCCATGGAATCTTTTAGAACAAGAAAAGATTTTTAGCATCTGATATTCTAAATTCAATTATGGTTTTCACTGATACCTTTAGAGTATGGCTCCTAAAATATTTCAGTTTCAGGTTTATTAATATAATTCAGTTACCATACTCAATTACTTTGTTCAAGCAAGTGTACATTGGAGCGTTTTAGCTGTAAAGTTTAATTTAATCGTTACTTATAGATTAATATAAACAATGAGATTTGACTATAGATTCAAAATATTTTCTACGCAATACCTATAAAAATACTTAGAGCTCTTATTGCACACACACACACACACACACACACACACACACACACACACACACACACAC
>NC_068981.1:87239070-87239625 GCF_001194135.2 Octopus bimaculoides
TATATATATATATATATATATATATATATATATATCTAAGTTTGTCACGATCTCCGTCAGTGTGCTGCTGATGATCCATCCTTCATGTCGAGTATTATCTCTGGTGACGAGAGTTAAGGTCCATGGGTACGACCCTGAGACGAAGCACCAGTCGTCACAATTGGAGAGCCCTTCATCTCTACGACCGAAGAAGGCACGACAGAGCCGCAGCTCAATCAAGAGCATTCTCGTCGTATTTTTCGACACCAGCAGTATTGTGCATCGAAAATTTGTCCCTCAAGGCCAGACCGTCAATCTAGGGTTCTACTCTAGATTGACATTTTGAAGCGTTTAAGAGAGGGCATTCGGCGAAAGCAACCAAATCTGTGGCGCACGAAGGATTGGATTCTTCACGACGACAACGCTCCCTCATCGAGCTCTCCTCACTCGTGAGTTTCTCGCCAAAAACAACATGGTATCGCTTCCACACCCGCTCTATTCACCAGATTTAGCACCTGCGGACTTTCATCTCTTCCCCAAGAAGAAAATGCAGCTGAAAGATTACCGTTTTAACAC
>NC_068981.1:87241200-87243438 GCF_001194135.2 Octopus bimaculoides
TATATATATATATATATATATATATATATATGTATGTATGTATGTATATACACACCCACACACAAACAGAAACTAAACGTTTCATTTTTCATTTACTCACAAGCACATACATATGCTATAATGTTATACGTACTACACGCGGGTACATACAAATGTATCATTCAGACGGCGAAAAAAATTAACTTTTAAGTCGCATGAACAAATCCACATATGGAAAAACTCTGATTAGCGACGGAGCGGAATGATCAACATTTTTTCACATAAAATAAAATAAATTCTATCTGATCGAGTTCCCTTTCTGTATCCGAAGGTGTTTAATAGAACAATCTCGATCCTTTACATGGATATAAAACAGCAGCAAATCAGAATTGTTTACCCCTGGAAGTTGTATAATGAAGTCATGTGCGTTGGCTTCTTTCGCAGCTGCAATTATATCACCATCTGTTGCTTTCTCATCACCATCGCGAATATTCTCTTTTATAGAAGTTCCAAACAAAACAGGTTCCTGGTTTACAACACCTATTACCTTACGCAGTGATCCCACGTTATATTCGCTTATGCTTTTGCCGCCTATCAAGATCTGAAATAAATATTATCAAACGATTATTTTTTTTTAAATATCATCGAATTTTGTAATTACGAACAACGATTAATACAGAAACATTCATAAGATTTTGTTAAAACTATTACAACCAGGTTAGCTATTTACCAAGATTAATTCTACAATTAGGACAAACATTCAAGAAGTTCATAAAATCAATATTTGTGAATGTGTAGTTTAACTGATAATATTTATGAAATTTAGATAAGAGAAGGTCTACGGATCAAACAACTTGTCATTCTATGTTTCTAATCAGTAAATAAATAAATAAATAAATAAAAACTATCTAAAAGGTATAAGGTGTAATCAAATACTATTTTAGTCTGTTTTTATTTGTTTCAGTCCTAGGACTATGGTTATGCTGGAGTACCATCTTGGATGGTTTACTTGAACAAATCCATCCCCGTACTTATTATTTTAATCTAGTACATATTCTGTCGGTTTTTTTTTTGTTTTGACTTTCCTTTGTTTTGTTTTTTTTGTTTGTTTGTTTGTTTTTTTTTGTTTTTTTTGCTGAGTTGTTACATTATGAAGACGTAGACAAACCAAAATTAGCTCTCAAGCTATGTGGAGACGAATACTAAGAGACGCACGCGCATGTGTGTGTATATGTGTGTGTGTGTGTGTGTGTAGGATAAGTAAGTATATCATAGATAAATACATACCCACACTTAAGAATGTCATTAAGCTTAAACCATGGTCTTAATTATAGATCAATAAATAGCAACAATGTCAACACGACTAGGTATCAGGATAGGAACTATGGTTTGACAACCAATAAAATTGAAGAGACCCGAGGGAATTGGAAGAAATGTACCAAATTTTCACTACACAAGAACAAACTACGAGATGTCCGCACTGGATTAAATATACGTTTAAACGATTTAGAGAAACATAACTTACCATCTATAATAATTATACTACTTAAAATAATGATTGTGATAATTAATGATATTTATGGAAATAATACTAATCATTATAATTATAATAATAATAACAATAATATTAATTGGGGGTATAAAGCCAAAATAAGTGAAATACCTCTGAATAAATAATGTACTTCATACAGTAAAATGTAGACAAAACTGCTACAGTTAATTTTATATAAACATTTTAAACCATGATTCAACTGTAATACCAGTAGAGGTGATTTTAAGACCAAAATTCAATTCGATTTTAAAAGTAATGCTATCACCTTCAACTTAATACCAACGCAAGAAGCTTGTTTGAATTAGTTCACTTTGAAAACGCCGTAAGTGATGAACCCTTGATGAAACTGCAGCAACTAGGGCGCATAATTGCATACAGAGCAATGCGTAGTTGGTGCAGTAGAAACATATGTTGGTCATTGTTATATATGCTACATGCTATACAAAAGTTTTTAATAAAAATACTCCCCTCCTCCACTCTCCCCTTGGTTTTCAATTATATATATATATATATATATATATATATATATATATTCAAGGCTTGAATATGGTACTTATGCGAAGGCACCCGAATTTCACATCCCAAAAGGATGGGTGATTAAAATCAAATAATAAGCAACACGGATTTCAAAAGTGATTGCAGTACGCACGTTTCATGCTACTTCAATTTATTTAAGTAATGTGAGCATTACCTTAAATGCAATATGA
>NC_068981.1:87243486-87244502 GCF_001194135.2 Octopus bimaculoides
ATATATAGGGTGGATGAGACAAAAAGCAAAATTAGTAACCGGGATAAAATATTTCTGATTTCTTTTTAATTTCTCTTTACTTGTTTGAAATCATTACATTGCATGTATTGCAACATCATTTTGTACTATTGCATCATCGTTAAGAGTAAAACTTGGTCTGTATAGTTGTTGAAGTTGAGAGAGTGGGAAACATAATCAGGTGACAGGTAGTTTTTTCTTTTTTGTTCAAGAAATTTTTCCTCAACTTTGATCCGTTTGTAATTGACATTGCTAATAAAATATCTGTATAATTTTTGGTATTTAACAATCAATATTTTTTCTCTATTGGATTCCAACTCAATTTTTTTCCCACACTAATATCTAATTTGACCATTTTCAATTTTCAAAAAATTGTATGTAAACTGAGCCAAGACTAATTTCAATAATTTATTTTCTTTAACTTCATGGTGCGTAAATATATCGGAAAGAGAGCCACTGTAGCAGATCGTGAAGAAGCTATAGAGAATATTTTGTTTAATCTTTTTTTATTTAATCGAATTTCCTTCCATTTTTCCTTGATCCTCTCATTTGACCTAGATATTCTAAATTTTGTTGTATTTCTGATCCTTCTGATCTCTAAGGAGGGATATTGATGTATGAGTCTGCTTCCAAATGTAATTCTGGACAATTGAAGAAACAAATTTTACCTTGTCTTGACTTACTCATTTTGCCCCAGCTAAAATTGTGCTCACAGAGAACGGTGATAATTTTCTGAAATAGTATTCAGATATTGTTATGTTTTTAATGCACTTAGAGAAGGTCACATGCTTAGCTGATATAGTTTTTGTAAGGGTGTGGAACAATCGTAAAAAGTATATTTTTTACGATTGTTAAACAATCGTAAAAAATTTTTTTTTCTCAAAGTAAAAAATGCAGTAAAAATTCCTCATTGTCTCCGCCCCATGTGTGTGTGTACGCGTGCGTGTGTGTGTACGCGTGCGTGTGTGTGTGTGTACGCGTGCGTGTGTGTATGTGGG
>NC_068981.1:87245331-87250850 GCF_001194135.2 Octopus bimaculoides
CTCACGCGATTAACAACAAGGCCACCTTTGTATGGTGGGGTTGTAATCGACTCAATCAAAATCAGTATCTATTTCTCTCATATTTCATTTGATGACGTTATATAATATCATTATATAGGCCGCTAGTGAGGCATAACAAATTTTGCTACACAAATGTGGTCCTCTATAGTCTCGGTCCACCTTCACTAGTTTAAAAATATGAGCAAATAAGCGATTGCTTAACCTGTTAAATGTAGCAGTCAATTCCATTCAAATTACACTCTATCGTTTAAAATAAAAATAAACAAGTATGCAGTGGAAAATGTAATCATAGTCAACAAAAGTTAACCTAGATGTGAACAGAAACAATATCTGCAACTTTTAAATATCGCTATTATAAGATATGACACATACAGAACTCAGTTTGTGGCTTCTCTATGCTATATTCTTGTGTTCTTTCTTTAACATTAAGCGATTGTAGAACTGTAGGCATATTCATTCAACACCTGAGTACCAAATAAGGCGGCGAACTGACAGAATCGTTAGCACGCCGGGCAAATTGTTTAACGGAATCTCGTCCGTCTTTACGCTGTGAGTTCAAATGCCGCCGAGGCTGACTTTGCTTTTCATCGTTTCGAAGTCGATAAAATAAGTGCCAGCTGAGCACTAGAATCGATATAATCGACTTATCCCCTCTCCCGAAATTGCTGGCCTTGTGCTAAAATTTGGAAACAATATTTAGTGTTATTGTTGTTGTGTGCTGTTGGAGAGTATATAGTACAAGTATGTAGTTCAAGTTTTCGATTCCCAGACCGGGCGTTGTGAGTGTTTATTGAGCGAAAACACCTAAAGCTCCACGTGGCTCCGGCAGGGGATGGTGGCGAACCCTGCTGTACTCTTTCACCACAACTTTCTCTCACTCTTTCTTCCTGTTTCTGTTGTGCCTGTAATTCAAAGGGCCAGCCTTGTCACACTGTGTTACGCTGAATATCCCTGAGAACTACGTTAAGGGTACACGTGTCTGTGGAGTGCTCAGCCACTTGCACGCTAATTTCACGAGCAGGCTGTTCTGTTGATTGGATCAACTGGAACCCTCGACGTCGTAAGCGACGGAGTGCCAACAACGTAGTTCAAGTAATAGAATCGGTAGAGCATCGCGGGCGAGGAGAATGCCTTGCGATAATTACTTCAGCTCTAACTTCCAAAATCCACCGAAGTCACCTTTGCTTATAATCATTCCGGAGTTGGTAAAATAAAGTGTCAAGGAAGTTCTAGAGTCGATATAATCGATTGTTGTTATCATGTTAGAAATTATTTTGTTCGTTAGAAAAAACGAGTATGGAGCATTACTGACGACTGTGCACACGTAAATACACATAGTTGTGTACAAATTGATACCAATGATTTCACATTTCTTATAGTGTCTTTTCCACTCACTGATTCCTGCTCCTTATGTAATTTCTTACTTAATTCACTCTTCAGTCACATTTACGTTTTATGCTCATAAAATACTTTTGAATAGCTTGTTTCTTTTGTATACATTTTATAAATATTTTACAGTAATTAACCTAAAAAATCTACCTCTTGAAGGTTAAATATTTTTATACATTTTCGGATAAAGATTATCTTTCAAACTCTCTAAATACTGCATTATGCATATTGTATTCTTTGTTTACTTTCCTGTCGTTATTAAAATATGCCATTTAATGTGCCGAGTTGGCAGAATCATTAGCGCATCAGACAAAATTCTTAGTAGCACTTTTTCCGGCTTTTTACGTTCTGATCTCAAAATCTACTGAGTTCAACTTTGCCTTTCATCTTTTCGAGGTTGACAAAGTAAAGTACCAGGCAAGTACTAGAGGTCGAGCGTGTGTGTATTTGTGAGTGTGTGTTTGTGTCCCCCCACCATCGCATGACAACCGATGATGGTGTGTTTACGTCCCCCGTAACTTAATAAATCCTGGACTCAATTTCTTCGACTAAAATCTTTAAGGCAGTGCTCCAGCATGGCCGCAGTCAAATGACTGAAAGAAGTAAAAGAGTGGAATAATGTATGCAGTACATATATAATTAAATTAGGCAGTGGTTTAGCAGTGAATCACCAAAAAGGAAAACTATAATTGTCATTAAATATAACAGGTGTTAGAACACTTACAATGCTAGGTATTCTATATATATATGTGCATGTGTGTGTCGACTTACTGTGCAACATTTTATGACTATTAGCCTATGTAATGTCACACACCCCACTTCTGTTTCCACTCTGTGGCACCCCACACAATTTTTAATATTTGGTGCGAGATTTTCTCTCTTCTCTATCCATTTTTCTATCCTTTTCCTCTCTCCTTTTGTGTAGAAAACCTTCCCCATCTATTTCTATCTTTCTCTCTTTACTACTTTCCATTACTTCCTGTCAACTACCTACTGTCTATCTTTACTCCCTTTTTTCTCCGCACACCCTCTTTTTTCCTACTTGCTCTTCCTCAACCCTCTCTACTCCACTCTGCCTCTCTTTCTTCACTTTTTAGTACCAAAAGACCTTTCAATTTTTTATCACTCATCCTTTTTTCTATTTGACCAGTGCATAGGTAAGACATATTTTGTTTCATCTCCTGTCTAGCATTCACTTCAGACCCCCAGTTTATCTTTTCACTTTTCATTCCTTCTATCTTTCTATCCTTATCCTGAGCCTTCTCATCGTACCTTTGGAACACAAACACCACTATTTTCTTTCTATTTTGTTAATTTTAGCCATGTAGTGTCTCACATTTTGAAATACTTGCAATTTGTATTTTTACTGCTTATGTTTGCTTCACTTGAGAAAAAATTAAAGACTGACAAAGGTAAGTGAAGGGGTCGAGGAGCGAAGACAGAAACCTTTACCAACATCAGCAAGGAGGAGAAAGTACAGAAGAAAAAGAAAGATGAAAGAGAAATGATAACAATAAAGAATGAGAGACATGC
Source organism: Octopus bimaculoides (assembly GCF_001194135.2). Lineage (NCBI taxonomy): Eukaryota > Metazoa > Mollusca > Cephalopoda > Octopoda > Octopodidae > Octopus > Octopus bimaculoides. The sequence goes on from NC_068981.1 coordinate 87,248,275, forward strand.
AGAGATAGAGTATACCAGCAACAGTAGAAGAGATTGGTGAAGCAAAATCAGAGAGAAACACCAAAAGGAAAACAATTAAAAAATATGATAAAGTACACAAGAAGTGTAGAAATTGAAAAAATGATTGCGAAAATGAAGAATGTGATTGTAATCAAATTGTAACCCAACGAGAAAAATGTAGGTTTGAAAGCTGTTCTGCTGGAAAGAGAGAGAGGAGAAAAGTTAAAGGAATTGTTTGGTGAAAAGTTAGAAGTGACACCGGTACAGTTTCGTTTTGATGAATTGCCGCCGGTGGTGGCCTTCGAAGATTTAACGAAGTATTTTGTGTAAATGAGGGTAAGTGAGGAAATTTAAGAACTGAATAATTAATGACTTCGTGTAAATTTTTAAAAAAAGGAAAAAGGGAAAACCAACAGATACAAGACAGAATATTGAATTATTAGTAAAACGCTATATAAAAACTGTAAAATAAAATTGCCTGCCTATGGGAGGCAGGTAAGTCATTCCATCCTCATTTTTCATTGTATGCATAATTTCATACGACATGTGCTTTTATGTACCCCATTGTATTGTTTTGTATGTACTTGTATTGTCCCTTCTCTTTAAGAGCCATGTGCTCAATAAAAGAAATAAGGACGTTGGTGTTGCCCTGTTATATATACTATACATTCATGCAAAAAATATTGTGTTTATTGACTATTTTTAAAATGGTCACACAATCAATGGAAAGTTCAATGCCAACTTGCTAAGGCAGTTATGAAAAGCTATCAACACCAAACGCCCAGAAAAACTGATGAATGGAGTCTTGTTTCATTGGACAATGCTTCAGCACACAAGTCCTTGGTTTCAATGGCTGCTGTGTGTGACTGGCTTTGAACTGTTAGTTCACCCACCCTGTTTTAGTGATTTGGTTCCATCTGATTATTATGTTTCCCAACATGAAAAAGCACTCGGCTGGGCACCAGTATCGTTGTGATGAAGACGTCTTATCTGTAGTTGATGACTATTTTGACCAACAAGATAGCTTCTTCACCAGTGCGATCCAAGCACTGCAACTACTTATGGAAGTATGTGGACAGTAAGAGGAACGACGTTAAAAATGAATTTCATTTGGTCGCATTCCATGAGAGTGTCTTGCTCAGTCTATGAACATTTCAGCTGACCATCATAATAAACATTATTATACGTGCATTTGTTTTAATGTTAACATTGAAAAAATCCACTTTTTACGTAAAAAAATTTTGGACCTTAGTTTGCACCCACTAAGCAAATTTTGCTCCCGGGCCACTGCCCACGCTGGCGGCTAACCTAATCCTTCAGAATGTTGGAAGCTGCCGCTACGAAAACAACATTCTTCACTTCTATATTTAAGAGATGAGGAATTATGTACATTATTTACATTTGATGGATATTTGTCCTCATCTTGTTTGTTGTTATCACAACGTTTCGGCTGATATACCCTCCAGCCTTCATCAGGTGTCTTGGGGAAATTTCGAACCTAGGTTCTCATTCCTAAGGTATTTTTCGATGTTGTTGTTGTTATTATTACTATTATTAATATTATCATTATTATTATTATTATTATTATTATTCAGGTCACTGCCTGGAATCGAACTCGGAATCTTGGGGTTAGTACGCCATAAGCCCGTGGGCAATTATGGAGTGAATTTTAGGTCTTATAAATCTAATATATCCGTCAAATGTAAATAATGAACAGCATTCTTATTTCCATTTTCATTCGGAGCAGAAACGGCATGCCAATAGTTGTTTTAACAACTACTTACTCAGCCGAGACGTTGGCAGCTACAGATTTCCTGTTTTGAATTTAATATGATATTTCTCAAGTTCTGACAGTGTAATTACAGAATTGTACTAGCCTACTTACTATTTGGTCATAACTGTAAAGTTTATCTATTCCCATGTATATAATTATTGTTTTATTGTTTGTATTCAGCATTCAGAACCAGCATGAAAAATACTACGTCCAGTGAATAGAACTTCTGTTAATTGTTCACAAGGTGTTGTCCATCATTTACACGTAGCTAAGTAACTTAACAGAAACACGTAGCGAATCTAAAAACACCTTTGTGGCGGAAGTTATTAAAATGTACAACACCAAAATGTTAACTTACCTCTCCACTATGTATATCATAAAGACGTTGAATTAATTGTATTACAGTACTTTTCCCACAGCCACTGGTTCCAACCAAAGCAACAGTTTTACCTGGTTCGGCGACAAAATTCAAACCGGTGAGAACCTAAAATAATGATTGAGGCTTCGTTAGAATAAGATAACGATATCACCAAATACCAAATTATATTGCATTCTACCTTGAACATGACATATATATATTCCTTAGAATTACATGCTTTACTTGAAAAATTCAAATCGTTCTTTAAATTAATTAATTATAACTTCCATATATATATATATGAATTATATATATATATATGAATTATACATTTTTGCGTCGTAACTCCTTTATTATTATTTATATATATATATATATATATATATATATGAATAACAACAATAAATGGAGCAAAACGCATATAAATAAAAGTTCCTTTTTTTT
>NC_068981.1:87251323-87253725 GCF_001194135.2 Octopus bimaculoides
ACTAAATGTGACAGTCCCCTGAAGGGAATAATACTACTGTTGGTTAGACCTAGGAAGCTGCACCGCTTCTTGTCGGCCTTGACACATTTCCCGGGTGAGCAATGCTAGCAGCAGGGTTACCACAGCGGATATTTATAGCGGGTTGGTAGAGCTTAAGTCTGACGATGTCCTGGGGGAGACTCTGGGCTTTGATAAGAAGCAGCTAGTCAGCCTGTTAGGGAGGACCTTCGGGTCGAGATTCCTGGATAACTACCAGAAATCCTTGACCTGGCTGTGCAACCGATCGGCCCTACCGGTTCGGGAAAGGTTATCGAGGCACGGATATGACACCCCCACGTGTCCGAGGTGCGGACGCGCCAGTGAAACGGTGACGCACGCCTTCGTACACTGTGAGGAGCTGAGGGATTTGATAACCTATGCCGAACAACTGATGTCGGATGCAGAAGGAGTACGGCTCTCGACTGAGTCCATGATTACGATTGTACCGCCTTCCTCTCTTTCCAAAGAGAAGAAGGCAGCATTTCTCTGCGTAATAACTATATTGAAAGAAACGGTATGGAAGACGCGTTTGGAAGGAATTGTGACAGGACAGTTCATCTCCAGACGAGGGCTGGTGAACCATTTCACTGCCCATCTTGTTTTCAAGATCCGTCTGGAGAGGAGGAGCCTGCCACAAAGAGTGTTTGCGAAAAGATGGAAGGATATCGTAAGAAAGCTGAGTATGCAAGGAGCCATGCCAACACGGCTGGACCGGGCATAGAAGGAAAAGAAAAAACAAAAAAAGGGGGGAAATCAACCGGTGGGTTAGTAAGACAACCCAAACAAAAAAAGAGAATTAAATTTTTTTTTATATTTTATATATATTTTTATGTACCATATCGCATTATACCATTATATTCATCATAACAACCATTATAACATTCATCGATAGAACACTTGTAAAAGGCTGAGGACCATATATATGTTTTTGTCTGTCCTTGTTTGTCTCCTCTATGTATCCTACTTATTAAAAATAAAAGAAAATCTTTCGGTTCCAGACCTTTTGAGATCTAGCCACTGACCACAGAGCACACAGCCAGTTCCAACGATGACACAACTGCAGCCACATGGAGATTCATCAACACTTGACCAACAGCATAAGCAATCTTTCTTCGTCGCCTCCATCTTCTTAACGTCAACATCATCTCTCTACGTACACACCAACCGGCAACACTCACACAGGTTCTATCTCCACACTGTTTGTGAATTACTTCACCATGGTTAACAGCAAATACAACCTTCTGTAACAAGAGACCAGCTCTGCATCGTAGCCACAACTTTTTATACGACTGTACCTCAACCGGCTCTGCATTGAAGCGACAAATTCTTGATACAGCATCTCAACTATCGTGTACTTTGACTACGAACTGGTATTTTATCAGCCTTGCGTCTGAACATTCTTCTAACGTTATATTATAGACTCTTTCTATGCTCTGTACTTATCGCACGCGCATACATCCATGTTTGTACACACACACTTTGTATACATGACGGCCTGTCTATTATATATATAACGCACACATGTTAACATATAAATAAACATTTTACCCCCAGTTGTGTCTCTCTTTTCTGGTACTTATACTCGTTTATCCTTTTTCATATTTTATTTGTATCGACAGTGCGATGTACTACAGGAGCCATTCTCATCACCTCTCCTTCGCACGGTCGTATACAAAAAAGACATTACATATTAATTACTGGTATTTCGTTATGCAGTTATAATATACTATCATTATCTTAGAGGCTTTTAAGTCAATACTGCATCCTACCTATGTTAGCAGGGCGATTCAATCACTTTTTAAAGTTATCTCTACAGATTTTTTACAGAAATCAGAGCCAACACTGAAAGTTGCGACGTTTCGTATGTAAACAATGCGATCGAAGATAGAGAAATAGGTAATGGGTGTGAAGAAAGAAAAATAAGTAACGGGCATCGAAGATAGAAAAATAGTTAATGGGTGTTACATTGCATACTTACGGGAACATCAGGTCTTGAAGGATATCTAAAGTAAACCTCTTTGAAGGTAATTCTACCTTCGATGTTTTCCGCCGATTTACCACGTTTTGATAAATTATCAATAGAAGGTTCCTGAAAAGTTGAGAAAGGATTACTTTAAGAGCAAGGAGAGGTTATTTTAACTTTATTTTAGATCACATGGAAATTTTTACGCATTTATCTATTTCTATAACCATTTCGGGTGGGGGGTTCAGTCATTAGACTATGGCCATGCTGGGGCATCGCATTGAAGAAGATTTAGTCGAATGAATCGACTCCGGTACTTTTTAAAGCCTAGTACATATTCTATCAGTTCTTTTGTCGAGCCGCTAAGTTGCGGGGACACACATACATTTATATATATATA
>NC_068981.1:87253813-87256683 GCF_001194135.2 Octopus bimaculoides
TGTGTGTGTGTGTGTGTGTGTATATACGATGGGCTTTCAGTTTCCGTCTACCAAATCTGCTCAGGCTTTGGTCGACCCAAGGCTATAGAAGAAGACACTTGCCCAAAGTGTCACGCACTGGGACCGAATCCGAAACCATGTGACTGAGAAGCAAGCTTCTTACCACACAGCTACACCAGCACCTATACTGAACATTTTAAAATAGAAGATCCATGTAATATCTATTCTTATTACACAGTTGGTACTCTGCTATATGTTTTAAGTGTTTCTATAAGATAAGATATTTTATAGCGAAAGAGAAGTCTTCTTTCAAATCTTTAGAAAATCCTCATATAACGCAAGATTGTACATAACTCGCAGGCTTTAATATTTTTCTTTCTTCTAAGCCGCTTCTAGATGCTGTCACAGATTAGATAAATCGCCAAATTTAGGTATCTGAAGGAATATTTAGTTTAAGCCTTTTCCGATTGAATTACCTTCCTATTACGAATAAACCAAGATTAAATGAAACTAATATCTATATTTCATTAAGAACAGTTTTGAAACAAAATATATCTTCTTAAGTTCGTCTTCACTGTATGTAATATAACTCGGCCAAATGATAGAATTGGTTAATTTAGAACCGGAGTCCATATAAAATTATGTTGCAAATATTTTCTAGTTACACTTTTACAATACACTATTTTAATATTTTTATACAATTCCTAATAATGTTTGATTATAAAAATACAATAGGATTTTATAAGAAATTAAATGTGAGAGTCCCCAAGTAAAATAAAAATCAAATGGGTCTATAGATGAAAAAAAAAAGTGGTTGAGAAATACTGATTTAGTGCATCAATAAATGACTTTGAAAAACAATTTGGAGATGGAATAGATCCAACTATTTAAATCTTACATCAGTAGAATGCTCGTAAATTGCTAATTAAAAACCAGCAGGATTTATTTAATATATCAACCTATTCTGTTAGATAAATACATTGATTTATTTTCCTTTAATTCTTTGAATTTCATGATTTATTTTTCTTTTCTTTTTTGAATTTCATAAATCCAAAACACAACCAAACATTATTTCATATCTAGCGGTGCCTTCAACATCAGTTGACGCTACTAAATTATCTATGTTATCTCAAAAAAAAAAAAAAAAACTCTGATTATCGGAAGCAACACCAACAATAGAATTTTCGTGTCTATACATACATTTTCAGTAATAGAGTTTCTATAATCTACTGACATTTAACTGCCCTGAACGCAAACATTACTCATTAATCGGAAAATATATAACATCATTTTGATCGTGACCAACTAAAGTCTCACTGTACAAATACTTATAATGATTACCTCAAATGATATCATCAACCTAAAACTGTTTTAAGATTAGAATCATCTTTATAGTCGGAACATATTTTCTATATTTAAAAGATGAGGGATTATGTACATTATTTACATTTGACGGATATTTGTCCTTATCTCGTTTGTTGTTAACACAACGTTTCGGCTGTTATACCCTCCAGCCTTTATCAGGTGTCTTGGGGAAATTTCGAACATGGGTTCTCATTCCTAAGGTATTTTTCGATGTTATTATTATTATTATTATTATTATTATTATTACTATTGCAGGCAGTGACCTGAATAATAATAATAATAATGATAATAATAACATCAAAAAATACCTTAGGAATGAGAACCCAGGTTCGAAATTTCCTCAAATGTAAATATTGTACGTAATATATTTTACTCATGAGTATTAATCACACGTATTTCTAGGTTCATGTGAAGCAAGGGCGATATCTGCTTGTTTATAAAAATATTAATGGGTATCGAAGGATACAAACATTCTTCGACACGGTATTGTCTGTCATCTTTTCTATCATCATTATAACGACAACTGCTCCTTAAAAATGCTGGTTCGACACCATCTTAAGCATACTTTCCGTGTTCATCTGACCTCCTCTACGTGTAACCCAAACTGCTAACCCAGATCCTAGACGATATCGATAATTACAACTTATTAATGTTTGAAAATTTAGACATATGCAGCAGATAAAGTAGTATTTCCATTCAACCCTATTTATCAATTGTATAAATTAAATGGTAGTTTTGAATTTAAATAGCTTTGTATAATTCTTTTACTACCTTTTCGCTACTTCATCCCCTTACAACGCGATATCACATTAAGAAAGTTAACAAGTTTATATAAGAAACAATATTGAGACAGCCCGTGAAATTATTATTTCCTTCTGGCACTCCGTCGGTTACGACGACGAGGTTTCCAGCTGATCCAATCAACGGAACAGCTCATGAAATTAATGTTCAAGTAGCTGAGCAATCCACAGACACACACGTACCCTTAACGTAGTTCTCTGGGAGAGTCAGCGTGACAGGAATAGCCCTTTAAAATACAGGTACTACTCATTTTTGCCAGATAAGTAAACAGAAGCACCGTGAAATAAAGTGTCTTGCTCCAAGACAAAGCGCCACCGGATATCGAATTCATGACCTTATAATTGTAAGCCACTTAACCACTGAAGTCATTATTTAAAGATATTATTAATCAAAAGTGGAGGCGCAATGGCCCAGTGGTTAGGGCAGCAGACTCGCGGTCATAGGATCGCGGTTTCGATTCCCAGACCGGGCGTTGTGAGTGTTTATTGAGCGAAAACACCTAAAGTTCCACGAAACTCCGGCAGGGGATGGTGGTGAACCCTGCTGTACCCTTTCACCACAACTTTCTCTCACTCTTTCTTCTTGTTTCTGTTGTGCCTGTAATTCAAAGGGTCGGCTTTGTCACACTGTGTCACGCTGAATATCTCCGAGAACTACGTTAAGGGTACACGTGTCTGTGGAGTGCTCAGCCACTTGCACGTTAA
>NC_068981.1:87257263-87258679 GCF_001194135.2 Octopus bimaculoides
TCTCTCTCTCTCTCCCTTTCTCTCTCTCTATATATATATGTGTGTGTGTGTGTGTGTGTGTGTGTGTGTGTGCACGTGTGCATATATATGTATGTGTGTATAATATCTGTATACACACACACAAATATATAAAACTGAAGAAATTGGAGTCAAGAAGTAGTACGGTTGGACAGTCCAACCGTACTCCATCTTGTTGACATTGGTACACGTATATGCGTGCGCATACATACATTTATGGATGCGCATAGGCATGCACGTTTATGTATATGTGTATGTATATGCGTATGTATATACGCATGTTCGCACATGTATATATGCGTACGTGCGCGCGTACGTATGTCATTATACCTTCTTTCCTCCTCTCTGATTCCTACCTATCACACTAACCTATCACATAAGTCTATTTATAGAAATTTGATGTCCTTGTATTCTTCCCTCCACTTTAAATTTTACTACTAAAACTACTACTCACTTTGATATCACCCTACCCATACCTTACCTCTACCATCCCTTAATACAGCCCTATATCACCCCTACTCACATATTTCAAACTTATTCACTCCTTGCCTTCTCATCTCTTCCTGTCCACCCTCCCCCACTCCTCCTCTCACATTATCTTAACCAACTAACACTCCTTTTCTCATTTCTTTCACCCCTTCTTCACTGTTCTTTCTTTTTTTTACTCTTTTCATTTTTCTTCTCGCTTCTTTTCTATCTTTTAATTATTTTTTGTCTTTTTTCTTTTTTACTCTCTTTCTTCCTCTCATTTTCTCTTCCTGTCTTCATTTTGACCTATCTCCTCATTCTAATCATACACAACTCTCTCCCCCCCCCCCACCATCTATCCACAAATACTACCAATACATTCGCAAATGTTCATTCACACCACAAAACCCCTTCGAATGAGCAACACAGAATCTACGGCTCCATACTTAGAAATGATTAAACATAAACTACTATTGGAACTTACATACTTTGTACAGCAAACTATTTTACCACTTCTATACACCACTTTACTTGAATAATGAAACTGCAACTACAATGTTTTATATTTTACTTCTACCTTCATTCTCTTATTTCCCTCAATATTCCCTATCTCTTCCTTTTCCACAATAATTCCTTATTTCGAACTCAAACATTTACCTCTATTTAACTGTTTCATATCGTCTCTGATGAAGGGATATCCATAATATCCCAGAATCAGCTGTAAGACTCTATCTATATCTCTTTCCTTATAAATGTCCTGAAAACTCCTCACAGCTTTGGCTTTATCTCTTTTTGTCTAATATATATACATGATAATACAAGATCCACATCAAACTCCTCACTCGTATCACCATCGAACCAAGAGTTTAACTACGGTTTGTCCATAGCACTTACTTATATATATATATATATATATATATATATATATAT
>NC_068981.1:87259666-87262517 GCF_001194135.2 Octopus bimaculoides
ATATATATATATATATATATATATATATATAATTACAAATTTAGGATTTTACCGATAGAACCGCAACTCCTATTTCAGGATAACGTTATTGTATGGAATACACATGGAAAGTGATATCCAATAAAATAAGATAAGTTTTAAAAAACCTACTATAAAATAAAATTATTTGAAAATATATATAACTTACCTGTTATTAGTCTGTGGGGGAAAGAAGCTATTTCTAATCAACGCTACGTGTGTTTCGGCGCTGGTGGAGTGTTTATCAAGGCTATACCTAATACATAAATCCACCAGTGCGTCCTCAGGATATAAGAAGTATGAGAATATATGCTATTATTTATATTGGTATGATAGTAATTGAGGTTGTAGCAAGAGATATAAATAGTATTGGTATGTTAAGGTATTGTTTAGCTATTATATGCAAATATAATCATTGTTAAATAGGTGACTTAGTGGAAAATAAATTTATAGATAGTGTTGTCTAAATGTCATTTCACTGGAAGAGTGGAAGTTCAAATGTCATGGGAGTAAAACCGAAACATTTATTTAGTGGGCAGGTAGTATCTACTGAATATATTGTTTTTAATTGAAGGAATGTATGGGTTTTTTTACCTAAATGTAATCCATATGATGTTAAGCTAACACTGCGAGATATTTCTTATTGATATCTGATAAAATTTACAAGTTTTATAAAAATGGTGTCGGCATGTAGATAATGCTTCAGACTGACGATAAGGTAAATTATGCTGTTTGTATAATAAAATATATAATGATTCTCTAACACATAATCTACAGTGAGATGATTTATGGCTATATGGAATTGCTGTATCGATAATAGACCAGGATAATTCGAAATTTATATTTCTTTGCTTAAGGTTATGTATATATGCAGCCAACGATGTAGTATTGTTGGGAGTGCTAGATTTAAAAGAATTTATATGCGCTAAAAATCTTTGCTTAAAATTGATTGAGCTTCCTGTATATACTTTACTATGTTTACTAGCATTACTACTGACTTTACATTTATATATTACATTGAATCTTTGGTATTTACCTTCTAAAGGACATAAAGTTTTATTCATACATGTGCAGTTTTTTTGTTGTGCGGTTAGTATTAGGTTGATTGTTACTCTGGTGTTCAACTATAGAAGACTTAAAGCAATTAGATGTCGATATATTGGAGTTTACTCTATTAGAGTTATTCGTTATGGGGTGTGGTGCTATAGTTTGAGGTGTACAGTTATTTATATTATTATTAGAGTTATATTGGAAGTCTGTGGAAGTTCTAGGGTTGCTATGGATTCCAGTATTATTGTTATTACTGTTAGTATTAGATATCAGGCAAGATTTATACCTATTAATTTTCCGATTATTAGAGCTAGCAATAACCGGTCCGATGTTGGGCAATGTAGAGAAAGATATTTTAATAGTTGATCTATTAAATATATGATGATATTTATGATGGGTAGGAAAGCTATTTTTAGCAATATTCAGAAATTTTTTGAAAGTCCCTTAACGTTAATAGAAAATGGAGGTGTATACCAGATAAATTTTCTACTACCACTCCTGTAAGGTAATTTATTATGGGTGCTAATTATTTTTGGAGACTGTATGATATTTCTAAAGTATTTTTTACTATTATCAGTTCGATGTATGTTATGATGTTTATTAGGTTTTCTATACGTTTGATCTTTATATATTGGATAAGTAGTGTTATTGGTGATATTTTTAGTTGTATGGGGTATGCTGATTTGGGGCATAGGTTTGTTATGTTCCATTTGTAATGAGCAATTCTTAAGTTTAGTATTATTTATATATTTAATATGTTGGGAGAATCCATTAGCGGCTAAACCTTGATTGTAATAAGTAGCATGATTATTAAAGATTTCTTCGCTAGAAGAAAGGTCAGATATTCTAATAGATATACTATTTACAATGCTATTTAATAAAGATCTGTGGTGGTTTGAATGAATGCTTGTATATTTAGGTTTATGAAAAGAGGAATATGTAGAAGTATTAAGATCCAGGGTAAATGCCCCAAAAATTTGCTTTACTAAAGCTTTCTTCAAAAGAAATGGATAAGCCAAAATTGGCGAAGAATTTATGGAGTTCTCTTGTTTTTCCTATTTTTCGTTTGGAGCGGCTGTCATATACCAGAAAGCGTCATCACGATATAACCCAGCTTTGAGAGAAGGAAAATATTCACGTATCCTATACAAAAGATATAAACTCACCAATGAGTAATTTGTGCGGAATCTGATGATCCCATAAAGATATCGAAGAAATTATTATTTGAAGCATGGCACCATAGTTTATCATTAGATTTAATAAGTGCCTTTATTATTATAATTGTTCCTTATTAATATTCCTTAAATCAGAAACTATATATTCATTAGATACTACCTGCCCACTAAATAAATGTTTCGGTTTTACTTTCATGACATTTGAACTTCTATTCTTCCAATGAATAATTACTTTACATTTAGACTCTATCCATAAATTTATTCTCCATTAAGTCACCTATTTAATAATAATTATATTTGCATATAATAGCTAAACAATACCTTAACACATCAATACTATTTATACCTCTTGCTACTACCTCAATTATCATCATACCAATATAAATAATAGCACATACTCTCATACTTTTTATATCTATTGTTAACATTTACAATTACTATGAAAAAATTATACTGGATTAAACAGTGGAACTAGTGAAAGATTGGATGTGTTCATCCCTATTTTCCTTGTATTGGATTTAATTTAAAATATTACTTCTACACACACACACACACACACACACACACACACACACAAATATATATATATATATATATATATATATATA
>NC_068981.1:87263158-87263934 GCF_001194135.2 Octopus bimaculoides
GTGTGTGTGTGTGTGTGTGTGTGTGTGTGCGTGTGTGTGTGTATGTGTGTATTATGTATGTCTTTTCGGCTTTTCCCCCTGTCGTATCAAATACAATCGTAGAAATAAATGCCTTATACAAATGCTTTTGTATCTATGTTCGTTACATAATTCATATGTAGGAACTGTGTTATAAAGTATGCTTGTATATTGTGGTTTCTCTTTGAATATATTGTTACTGAAAGTGGTTTACTGCATTGTATTTTCGTTAAGCTAAGAATGTGACTCAAATTGAGATTTGCTGAATAAAGAGCTCCGTTCAAAACAGAAATCCTGCTAATGCTACGGAGATCGAAGCACGTCTAACTTTAAGCTACAAAAGTTACAAAATTAGTGTAAATTATGTAAACTGCAATGGCTAATAATTACAGGCTATTTAGGTAGCAATAGATTATGGCTTGTAACAGTTGTATATATTGCTATGGTTTGTGACTGTAAACTACGCCAGATGGCTAACAGTGTTTGTGGCTAGTCACTGTATTAGCAATACATCCGGTCGATGTCTCCTATTCCATACTAGATGCGTGAACTGTGAAGCAGCTGGGGTTAGCAGTTGACTGGTGTAATAGTTGCTGTACTATTGCTGGTGAAAACTCTGAAATGCAAACGACTTACTCCACTGGCAACATGACATATGTACTGTGTGTGTATGCATATATGTATGTATGCACACACATGTACGTTAGTACGTCGTATATATATGTATGTATATATATATATATATATATATATATATA
>NC_068981.1:87264076-87268359 GCF_001194135.2 Octopus bimaculoides
TATATATATGAACAAATAACAATAGATGGATTGTGGTTCACTATAGCTGTTTCAGACGTGTTTTTATTAATGAACAGAAGTGTTACATCATGCAAAAAAATTAAATGTTTTCATCAGGTGAATATATGTAAGAGTTATACATTTTGAACATCTCAAGAACAAGTACAAAGTGCTATTTGACTCTATTGACCCAAATTCGGTCAGAGAGGGAAGACTCTACGCTAGCATCAAGTTTATAAAGAGGAACTCGTAAGAGCCTGGATGGGACAGGGGAGTGGATGGGGAAATACAGTGGAAGGAGAAATGGCGAAGGGAGGAGAGATAATTAAAAGTGTTAAGATCCACACTTGACTTCGTAAAGAGTTATAAATAAGTTATTGTTAGTTAGTTGACTGGGCCTTCAGAATAGGTGCAATAAAAAGCAGTCTCAAGACCCTGTCAACTAACAATAACCTTATAGCAATTTACGAGGTCAAATGTGATCATACACTTTTCCTTATCTCTCCTCTCTTCACCATTTCTCCTTCCACTGTACTTCTCCATCCACTCCTCTGTCCTCTTACGAGTTCTTCCTTATAAACTTGATGCGAGCGTAGAGTCTTCACTCCCTGGCCGAATTTGGGTCAGTAGCGTCAAATGGCACTTTGAGCTTGTTCTTGGGATGTTCAAAATGTTTAATTCTTACATGTATTCACCTGGTGAAAATATTTCTGTTCACCAATAAAACATACGTCCGAAACAACTGTAGTGAACCACAATCCATCTGTTGTTATTTATTTATCATTCACCAAACTCGGAACCTGCAATTTGTTTCAGGCTAGAGCCTATTGAGTGTGGTTCAATAGATGCAATGAGTGTACCCATGTGTGACCTTGACGACTCGTTGTGTGCTTACTCGGCCATTTGTGATTGTACGCACAAGCAGAGTACAAATCCGTGTTTATTTTAGTAAATAGTATTTGTCCTTAAATATTGTTTGTACACGATAATGCTATCACCGACCTGATCTTGGTGTTTTACCAGTCAAATAACTGATTCTCTTGAATCCTGGGAATATATATATATATATATATATATATATATATATATATATATATATATATATATATGATCTGGAAATAGTGGTAGCTTTTAAAAATAATTTTATAGCATAATCTTCGATAAAACTTTAATAAAACGAAATATTACTTACAATAAGCACATCGGCAACACTGTAGTTATCTTCACGAATGATCTTAGCAGCATACCAAAATCCTAAGGCATAGTAACCAAAGATGGAGAACCAAAAAAAACCAGTTGCTACACCTGTTACAAAGCCTTTTTTGACACTTGCTTTCTTCGCTATATCTAGCAATTTTTCATATCTGAAAATTTTCAATTAAATACATTCAGTATGTTAAAAATTCATTTCCTATAATTTATTGAAGAACCAGAAATTTTTTTAAATCGTAAAAATTGACTGTAGGTGAATTGTTAACATCCCGTTATTGATTAATCTATAATCAATTTTTATATATTGATTCTGTTACCAACTCTTCCATATATTTCAATGAAACTGACATATGAATCATCTTAATCTGCATTTGCCTGCTACGTAACATCACTGATATACTCCTTGAAACGATTGACTTTTTGTTGCTCTCTTTTAGTCGCATTTAAGGTTGTATTTGAATGTCGTAAAAAAAAACATGAAGTACGTTTGTATCTCTGTCGGAAAATAAATGCAGAAATAACCACATGAAGCACGATAACAATGTAGCAACTTCAACAAATCTGCAAATAACTATGTCGCATAAATTAAATATGTACCCCCAGCTGGACGTGGAGGCGCAATGGCCCAGTGGTTAGGGCAGCGGACTCGCGGTCATAGGATCGCGGTTTCGATTCCCAGACCGGGTATTGTGAGTGTTTATTGAGCGAAAACACCTAAAGCTTCACGCGGCTCCGGCAGGGGATGGTGGCAAACCCTGCTGTACTCTTCCACCACAACTTTCTCTCTCACTCTTACTTCCTGTTTCTATTGTACCTGTAATTCAAAGGGCCAGCCTTGTCACACTGTGTCACACTGAATATCCCCGAGAACTACGTTAAGGGTACACGTGTCTGTGGAGTGCTCAGCCACTTGTACGTTAATTTCACGAGCAGGCTGTTCCGTTGATAGGATCGACTGGAACCCTCGACGGAGTGCCAACGCACACACACCACAGCTGGTTATACAATGTCCCTATTGTCAAATTAAAGTTTCCAGAAAAGACATGACAATCACAAGAGATAGTTTCAAAAAAAAAATATATAACTGTGGATGAACAAAAACATAAAAGTGATAAATTTCAGAAAAAAACTTACTATTCATCTCAATCCGCAATATAATTTAATAGAATATAACTACTATGCTATTTATGTGTCATAAGTAACTTTAGAAGTAGAAAACAATAAACAACCTCTAACTTAGTATGTGGATGACATCGACTTGTACACTGCAGATGACTAACAACTGAAAAAATACTTTTATATACAGTAGAGTAATATGATATTTCGACTAAAACGAAACTGAACCACAACAATCGTGAAGAGGTAAGAGCCCTTGAAAAGAAAATTCAAAAGATAAAATTATGTTAAAGAAATAGAGATGACAGAATTAGATCAAAGTTCACAAATATTAATTAACCCGAGTACAAATGCACACACACACATACACACACACGTACACGTACGCGCGCGCACTCACACACACAAGAATATTAAGAAGGAATCACATTACGCTAATACCTAAACAAGAGACAAATTTGGAAAAGTAAGATAAACGGAATCACCAATTTAACTATCCCAGTAATACTTTTTACAATATTTTCAACAATTCCATAACTATATTAGCAAGATTAGACAGCGACACAAGAAAAATAATGGCACCACCCAAAATTTGACATCATAAAAAAGTTTATGTTTACCATGACTGCTTGAAAATATAGGTCTCATGCAACAGGAAAACTACAAACATCCAAACATACCAGACCGTATTCAGAAGGGGCTATCTGACAAACAGCCAAAAAGTTGCGTGCCAGGGTGTTCCACTTCATTATGGTGTTTGGAATTTATAGTAGTGTGTTTATTGAAACTCTTATCCATATAACTATTGGGATGATTGGAAAAATCATTGTTAATTTTGTTGTACTTAATTTGATATTTATAACCAGCTTTCCTAAGAGCCAAATTGTAATAGTCTTTATGCTTATTAAAAATTTGTTCATTAGAAGATATTCTATATTCAATGTTATAAGGTATGCTATCAAGAATATTAGAAGGATGATTACTCTACGCATGTATATAAGTAATATGGTTATTGGGTTTATGGTATAGTTGGTAAAATGATGTAGTGAGGTTAAAACTTGCATCCATGAAATTCACTGAAGTGTGATCCTGCTCAATGGTGATAGTCAGTCCATGGCTTTTGAAAAAATTATGTAATCTCTTCTGATATATATCAATTTTACGGTTGGAAGCATTTCGAACTACAAACAGAGCATCATCCCTATAGAAACCACTTGCAGATTCCGGGAGTTCTTCATAGAGTAGATGTAATAAATAAATCCCAACTAAGTCTGTGACTTCGGCTGCATCTTGCGCGCCCATTGGTATATCAAAGCAATCTGGTATGTCCTTCCTAGTCCAAAATTTTCCTTGATGGCAAATTATGGTCTTCCTCGCCTCAAGTATAACTTTGATTTCATTCACGAATAAGTTAGTTCTACTCTTTGCGAAAATAAGATCCTTATTAAGTAGAATAGAACTAATCGATTGATAATAACTATCAATGTCAAACTGGATAAATTTAGATTTCTTCTTATCACTTAAGCATTGAAACCATGTCTAACTCTCTGTGGCTTTTTATATTAATGAACGTGTTGTTTATATCTGCTAGACAGACGTGTTTTTGTTTACATTATGTTTCGTCTCGATCTTTTACTAATTTTTAAATATATCCGTTTGACTATTTTTGCACAAGTAGACTTGCATGCACATTGATATGTCTTTCTTTTTCGCCTATTTTATTATTATTTTCCCTTTTAAAACTTGTTTGTAGATAACTGGTTTAATTTTTCCCTATTACCCCATCTGTTTTTCCTTATTGAAATTTATTAATAACTTTTTTTATGTTTTTCCCTAAAAATTCTTCACACTGATGAGAATGACAATGCATAACTCTTATTATTATTATTAGTAGTAGTAGTAGTAGTAGTAGTAGTAGTAGTAGTAGTAGTAGTAGTAGTAGTAGTAGTAGTAGT
>NC_068981.1:87268369-87280458 GCF_001194135.2 Octopus bimaculoides
AGTAGTAGTAGTAGTAGTAGTAGTAGTAGTAGTAGTAGTAGTAGTAGTAGTAGTAGTATCATTATTATTATTTCTTAAACATTTGTATTGTCTTTTGAAACGTGCGTATGTATTGAAAACAATTTTGTATTAAATTCAATTTTGATTTTAACATATTTTCTCCATTTTTATACTTGTTTATGGTATCTTTATACCTATAACCAATGTTTTCAATATATTTATGCATATATATAATACACACGCATATACACAAACATATACAACAGGCTTCCACAGTTTCCCACCATCAAATTCACAAAAAAAGGCATTGGTCGGTACGGAATTATAGCAGAAGACACTGCGCATTGGGACCAAACGCGAAACCACGATGCTGCAAAGCGAGCTTCTTGACCGCACAACCATGTCTATGTCTACATGATAAGCATGCCGTAGCGTTTGCAGCATGATTATTTCTTGTGTAAGTATAGTTATACTATTTGACGTCTAAACAAATAACTTACCGCGAACTTTCTTTCGCTTCGCCACCGAAAGCGACAACCGTTCTGATAGAACTAATAGCCTCTTCAGCTACGTCACCTGCTTTTGCATATGCATTCAGTTCTTTTTCTGTCATATCTTTCGTGACCTATTAAAACAACAGGTGGCAGTTAAAATAATTTCTTAAATATGAATTATTACTTACTTACAATATATGGTCATCCTTTGACTACCCGTTGTAGTTTGTTTAGTTGGTTTTTTTTATCTTTTATCTTTTAGTTGTTTCAGTCATTAGATTGTGGCCATGCTGGAGCATCGCTTATGTTTGTTTTTGTTGTTTTCGTTTGTTTTTTTTTTAAACCTGGTACTCATTCCATCATTTTCTCGGTTTCTTTTGCCGAACTGACAAGTTAGAATGATGTAAACAAACCAACATTGGTTGTCAAGCCGTGGTGGAGGGTGACGAATTCAGACATAAAAACAAATATACATAGTCATTGTGTGTGCGAATGTGTGTGCGTGTGTGCGCGCGCGCGTTACACACACATATGCACGCACACACATGCACGCAAACACATGCACGCACACACATGCACGCACACACAGGCATGTACAAGCACACGCACACACATGCAAGAACACACACGCACACAAGGTCGCACACATGCAAACATAGACAACAGATGCTTACCAATTTAGAAAAAGGCTGCACCACGCGCACACACATATGTGCTGACAGATACCAGAAGACACACACATAAGTAAACACTCGCACATCTGCACACACATATGCACGCGTACGCACATACATACATACATATATACATACATAGACAAAGATATAAAACTAGTTCTCAGACAGATTCAAAGCAGACCTTGAAGAGTGAAGTCGCAAATAGAAAACAACCGATTGGTTGTTCAATCTACACGTTAAGCAAACAACTGAATAGTTTGTTGGTAAAGTAAAGAAGTGGTTTTAAACCAGCGCGTGTATTCGTTTTAATCTTTATTGACATTATGACCTTCCCTAGACACAACAAAACTTTCAGTTTCATAAACCATTTTGCATGCAATTTGAGAAGAATCTACAGGTCGAAATCACTAACGCAGTGATGTTGTGGTACTAATGAATATCAATGTAAAAAGATTCAGAGGCTTACTGCTTAACTGTAATAATGCAAACTGTGAGGGCCTTAAAATCATCCATACTTTAACATAGTTTTACTTTCTCCAAAAAATCTTTATTTTCTTTTAACTTTAATCAAATAAAATAAACTTCATTCATTTTTCTTGATATTTTAGAATCATATTTTTCACTTTTAAAAGATGAACAAAAAACACGACATTATCGATCTTAATATAAAAGTTATGAATAAGGCTGCAAGCTAGCAGAATCGTTCGTACGCAGGGCAAAATACTTAGCGGCATTTCGTCCATCTTTACATTCTGAGATCAAATTCCATCGAGAATCTGCCAGCTCTCTGCCTTAATAATAATAATAATAATAATAATAATAATAATAATAATAATAATAATAATAATAGTTTCATTTTGGTATAAGGTCAGCGATTTCGGGGAGGAGGGTCGGTTACCTCAAGCCCAGTGTTCAACTGTTACTTATTTTATCGACTCCAAAAGGATGAAAGACAAAGTCAACCTCGGCGGAATTTGAACTCAGAACGCAGAGACGGACTTCGGTTTATATTCCCTTTTGTTGTTATAAGAGTGTAAATACAATTTTATACTTACTCTGGTCATGATGTAAGTTGCCAAGCCGAGTACAGGAGTGAGGGAAAACATAACAAGTGACAACTTCCATTGGTATACGAATGCAATCACGAGAGCAGCAACAGTTCCAGAAAGTGTTTGAACCAACGTGCCTATATTATTTCCAAGTCCGCTAGAAATCTTTATCAATGCACTAGGAATTTTTTGAGAAGAAATATTGAAAAATATCACTTACATTTGAAACTGAAGAAAAACATTTGATGTTATAATATAATTATTTGTTCAAAATAATAATTCAATGATAAAATGGGAAATATGAATATTAATTTCAAATTTTGGCCCAAGGCCAGTAAGTTCAGGGGAGGGAATAAGTCGATTACATCGACTCCAGTGCTCAACTGGTACTTATTTTATCGACCCTCTAAAGGGATGAAAAGCAAAGTCGGCCTCGGCAGAATTTGAACTCAGGACGTAAAGATGGACGTAATGCCGCAAAGCATTGCGTCCGGCGTGCTGACGATTCTACCAGCTCACCACCTTAATGTGAATATTGATATCAATTGATGAAATACTTACTCCGACAGGCAGCTGCTTAACTTTCCAGGTGTATTCTCATCAAACCACGATAGATTTTGTCGCAGAATATTTATCATTAGTTTTTTCCGCATGTAAAATATTTGTTTCTCTGTAGAAATCTTCCATGATGTAACATGAGCGTAGGCTGATACAAACACTATAGCTGCCAATCCTAAAGATATATAGAAATTTGTATGTTTCAATGCATGTATGTTCGTATTGATGAAATTTAGCAACAATAATGTTCTCTTAATTTAGCAACAATATATTCGCAGCCTAAAATATATGTGCTTTTAGAAACACAATGCAATGTATGATACAAGATAGAAACAATCAAGGCCCGATATACAAGTCAAGAATCTCTTTTTACGAAGCCATATCTTTCCATGCTAACAACATTGTTCTTACATATCTAGAAAGACTGAAGTAAAAATTAGATGTTAAGACTTTCATACCATTCATAATGACATTAGAAAACGTAAGTGAAGAGAAGTGAATACAAGAGAAAACCAATTCTGGGTGGAGAAATAGACTGATAGAGAATTTATATCAACTTTCACTCACACTTGTAAAATAATATTAATATTATGGCTACTCCTAGAAGCATCCTCGTATCTGACGACAGAATGAATCAATCTTCTGTATACTTCTTTGTAGCTAAATGAAGTGATTTATAGGGTAGAGAGAAAGAGACAGCTACGTCTATTCAAGTACTATTTAAGTATTTCTATGGTCATTATAACGGTCTCTCAATCATGTCAGTATTGGAAACATTCATGTGATTTTATTCATGATAGAGCGCAAAGTAATTATACTTTGCGCTCTATCATGAATAAAATCACATGAATGTTTCCAATACTGACATGATTGAGAGACCGTTATAATGACCATAGAAATACTTAAATAGTACTTGAATAGACGTGATGCATACCACATCCGACATAGATGGAGTTAGGATGTCAAATGTCTTCTATAGTGAGGTATTTCAGATTAAGCATTGTCAGGGCTTCTATTTCAACCACTTTAAATTTCACCTAAAGCATTAATGCAACATAAAGTATTAACTGCTGCTCTGTCCTTACCACTGAGTCACCTGTACACATGTGACGAAGATAGTAGAAGCGCAGTTATCATCTATAGGTATACAAGAAATACAAAGATTTTTTAAAAATGTATTTTCCCTACTCATTAAACTAATCTTCATTCACCAAATGCCTGTAGACCAAAAACTCGGCAGAAATAATGAATCTTTGTGGTTATCGTCAATGTCTACAATCTTGTTCCAATTGTTTTCAAATTTGGTTTATGGATTAATTTTTGAATACTAATTATAAAAATGAAATTCATAATTAAAAAGTCATTAACTTTTGAAATTTGCAAAATTTGGGTATTTTAGTCAATCAAAAGCGAATATTTTACACATAACCGTGAAGTTCTGTCAGCATAGTAAGCAAAGCAGCTCGAGTTCCATTGCTGATTGCGAAGAACTCTGTTTCCATAGTAACCAAAGATGTTGTGCATGCGCACAAGGAATGTAAACAAGGTCTGCATACCACGCTCAGTTCTTCTAGGAACCACTATCTTCAGTGACCTGTGGCGAGCTTATAATCATATCTCAGAAATTGTGGGGTGAACCATAGCATTGAACCATAGCATTGAATTTATAAACTCAAAAGATGGGACTCACACTCAACAAATTGAGAGTATATGGGCATCTTTAAAGCGTGGAAACAAACGCCTGTATAGGACACTCCATGGTTGACTCTTATCTTTGTGAATTTATGCGGAGAAGGAGAAATGAGAAAGATAATTTATTTTATGAAATCCTAAAGTGTATTGCAAACTTTCGTTCTTGAATTTTTTAAACTAATAAATGCCTATTTTAAGCAATGTTTTGATTGTTATTCCTAGCAACTCCTGTTTGTTTACTCGTAGCTTTTAAATATTCAATTTGCTCGCGAATCTTTTAATGTTTTTCACTATTTACTGAGCTAGTTTATCGTTTTGACATGCCGGTGCCTCTCCACCGCTTTCTCGCATCTGTGACAGATGATGGAAGAGGCAGCAAACGCACTGTTTTCTGATTGGCTGAAAATTCTGAAAATTATCAAACTTTGAACACCTGTAACATTTGCGCAAAATTTTTCTGGAATAAATTAATAATAAATTCGATTTCAGCGTCAAAAATTACATCTGTATTTAAATTACATCTACATTAAAAAAAAATTTTTAAGATTTCGATATGCAGTGACGATAACCACAAAGATCCGAAATAATTGCTCTTAAAAAGAGCAATTATTTCGTCTTTTGTTTCCAAATTCTTTTAGGGTATATTCTTTGTAATCCTAGTACTTATTCTATCGGTGTGTTTTGCCAAACGGCTAAGTTACGGGGATGTAATCACAGCGACATCGGTTGTCAAGTGATGGTGAGGGTACAAGCACAGACACACACACACACACATATATATATACATACGTATATACATATATACATGTATATATACATATATATACATGTGTATATATACATATATACATGTATATATATACATATATATACATGTATATATATGTATGTATACATATATGTATATTTATACACAATATATATGTATATATATATATATATATATATATATATATATATACATATATATATATACAATATATATATGTATATATATAGGTATATATATATACATATATATAAGTATATGCATATATATATGTGTATATATACATATATATATACGTATATATATAAATATATATATATATATAGACATATATAGCTGTATATATATATACATATACATCCGTATATATACATACATGTATACATATATATACATATAAATCTATACACATCCATGAATATAAATACATATATATCTATACATATACATCAAAACATATATATGTATACATGTACATTATACATTTACATCTATATATATACATATATATACATACATATATATGTGCAGATGTATATACACATGTATACATGCATACATATATATATATATAATAATATATATGTGTGTGTATGCATGTATATATGTGAGATAATAGTTTCACTTTTAATAGTTACAGTATTAATAGTGAAACTACTAAAACTGAAAGTATTATCTCACATTACAATAGAGATGTTGTTTCACTTTTGACACGAAATAGTGTAAGAGATAAGAGGTTGCTCCAGGTTTGTATTAGGCAAGATATTGAAATGCTTTGGGCCCATGACACTGCATGGACCCTAAATAAGGCATGTGTAAAATTTGAATGAAATCGGTAGGGTATTTCTCGAGATTTAGTGATGTACACATACAGACAGACAGTCATTTTCAGTTTTATATATATATATAGATTAAACAACTGGATGTCATACAACAAAAAACTTCGATTCACTCCACAGAATATCGATCTTCCTTTCCTAATTCCTTGCACGCCCCTCAAGCAGAATATAATGCCATTTTCAGAATAGTATTGCACTAATTATAAATCACTCTTAAAACGGTGTCAAGGTAAAAACATTCAGGAGTAAATGAAAACCTACGTTATCTATTATATTGTATCATATTAATATAGAAGTTAACTTATTTTAAGTTTCTTTATATTCAAAAGAACTCACCAATGTAATTTTATAACGTTCGCATCCATAATTCCAAATATTTCGTTACATCTGATGCAGGAATGGTGGTTTGTGCAATTTCTGCTTCTTCCACTTTTCTAACATCTTAAATTGTAAACCCAATCCTCTTTTGAAACAGTACTAAGGTAAAATATGAAAATTTCCTACAACAGCTTAAATGCGTTGCAAGCATGTAATATAAAAAGGAAATAACCTTACCAACATAATATAACGCAAGCGTGCCCATGGGGTCGAGGAGTAGACTCTCTGGTACAGACTCATCCACTTTGCATGCTCTGCCAAAAAGCAATAAATTGTATGGAAATATCAGTCATTTTTTTTCTTTTCTCTGAATTCCTAAATTATTTTAAATACGTCTCACATCTAGTCAATAATTACATGCAGTTTAATCTAGGTAATTTCAAAAACCTCATCCTTTAACATTTTATTCATTAAGAGTAATGAGATAGCTGAACGACTTGAACACTATAAAGTGGCTTTACTGTATCATTTTATGTCCCTTTTTGTTTCAAACCCATTTTCCTGTTGGGGTTAGCTTTAGAGTTTACCACCACCAAAACCACCACAGTGACAAAACAGTAACTTGTTATATCGACTGAATCAAAGTGACAATTCTACTGCTACTTCTTTTATCGAACTTCTCCGCAATGACTGGTTCAGTATCTAAACAAAAAAATTCGGTATTTAACTACTTAGCTCAGTTATCGATTTCAGCAAAGAGGACAACTATTATTGATATATTTTGTACACTAGTGTTTGGGGAGAGTGAACTTAAAATAGAGGGCATGGCCATTTACTAATATTATGCAATTATTTATTAGAATTTGATTTACAAACTTTATACATCTTTTCTGCACCTATTCCTATAAAACTACTACACAGTGGACATGCTGATTACAAAAGAACTATCATTTCTCTACCTGCATTCTTCGTTCGTACCTGAAGTAAATGATGAAGTCAAATATTTTAGCCCAAGTAGTAATTAATATAAATGTATAAAATCTGAATAAACGCTGAAGTTATGAATAAACAATAAAGCTATCTCCAGTTGAGTTATAAATAAATGATTAAATGCAACAACATTTAATGCAAAAAATATGATTAAATGTTAATTAAATAGAAGACATTTAATTCATAAATTTGTGGCAAACTTACACTCAAAGCTTAAGAGAAAGGAATCCAAAATTTTGCAAACATGCTGATCCTAAATCGTTACATCAAAGTTAATACATGAGGCAATTACTGACGTTTCTAGTCAGAGGATAACTTCCTACCTCCTCCTCCGTTAGCACTACCTTACTCTTTTGGCTTAGCTCTGTAAAGAACATTTTAAAAAAATACTTACTATTTACAAATCAGTTTCAAGTTTTGGTACAAAGCCAGCAAGTTCGGCGAGAGAGGCTAGGTCGACTACTTCGACTACAGTACTCAACTCGTACTTATTTTATCGATCCCGAAAGAATAGAAGGCAAAGTCGGCCTCGGCGGAATTTGAACTCAGAACATAAAGACGGGTGAAATGCCTCTAAGCACTTTGCCTGGTGTGCTAACGATTCTGAGTAGCTCGCCGTTTTCTTATTTACATATCGCCAGGTACTTATGTGTTATCTCAAGTTTCAAATACTGAAGATTAACATCAAAAGTAGCGTGGTGCTTTCTCAGTAATAGTAAATTCAGATAAAATACCAGCAGATAAAAACAAATTTCATCAATATTTTATTAGTTATCCAGTCGATGTTTTTACCATCTATCTGTACTGCTTAAATAATAATGTGACGTAACATCTAACCTTCTGATTTTGTTATCAACATCAAATTTAAGTTTGAATTAATTTGCTTTTTCTTACAGTAACTTTAGTACATTTGTCTTATCCAATACTCATTTTTACTTTTAAATGCATCAACAATTTTTGGGGTTTTCCAACTAGCTATTAAAATATTTTCTTCTTTATCTTATAGGGCATTGCCCGTGGAGTTGTAAGAGACGAACTGTAGACGAGAACATTTACTGCAACTATTCGACAATTAGAATTTGAGTAAAATTAATATTTTTAAATGTTCCCAATATTTCAATATCGGCAGAAATATGGAATAAAACTTACTTACATGGTTATATTTGCGTTAGTATCAGACATTTTATCTAGCATTTCACTAAACACAATAATCAAAAGAGGTATTGAAACTCCGTGGATTGCTGCAGCAATCCCGCCAATTATCATGAAGAAGATATCCAAGCCTGTAGCATAGCGGAACTGAAAAAGAAAAAAATCTTTATGTTCTTATCTAAGAATATAAAGGAGAACTGGATAATGCATTTATCAGCATCACGATCATTGTAATCATCATAGTCTTTGAAGTCGCCGTCATTGTAGTCGTTGTAATCATCATCATCATTATCATCATCATCATCATTGTCACATTTTATTTAAATTTATTACTATTGTAATCCATATCAAACGCAAATATGACTATGTGGTTAAAAATATCACTTCGGAACCGCATGATTCGGGTGCAGTCCAAAAGAGAGATACTTTGCTTTTTCCTCTGCTTTTTCTTTTGCTTTTTCTTCTTTTTCCTCGTGTCGATCAATACCTTGCAGATCACATCTAGTTGACGGAAACAGTACGGAAGCAAATCGTGTATCCGTATACATACATACATACATACATACATACATACATACATACATACATACATACATACAAATGGTGAGAAATTATTTTTTAAATCTGCGTAAATTACATATAAAAAAATAAAATCGCAAATGTTCTCAAAGCTTTTAGGTAATTTCAAAATATATCATTAAATGTTTTTGCATATTTTGAAATACAATGTATAACCAAATAGTAATAGAATTTTTCCTACTGGTTTTACCTATAATAGAGCATATTTAGAATCACTAAAAATTCTTACCTAATTTCAAAATATTTCATTAAATGCTTTTACCTAATTTCAAAACAATATAAAATAAAACAATATAAAATAAAACAAAATATAATAAGTGCAGAATAGTAGAGTTGATGGAATCATTGTTGAGTTTTGAAACACGTTTGTAAGAACGGACATAATAAAGTTATTTTAAGGGATATAATAAGTCACTTAAAAAGTGTAATAAAGTTGTGCCAATTAAAATACAATGCCTATAAATATCAGCCGATATTACTTTATAAATTTCAGTTTTTTGTATATTACATTCTTGCTCGTTGTTGAATAGTCACTCTGGTAGAGATGGAAAACAATAATATTCAGCAAGGTTGGTCATCACAGTTATCTATATATTGACTCGGGGGAACTTTTTGTGTATGGTTGCTTAATTTGCTGACAATGTAGTGTCACTCTTACACGAAGCACCAGGCCATTTTGACTAATATTAGTATTCTCAGTACCCTTAGCATATTGAAATGTATATTAAATTTTCGAAGTAATAAGAAAAATTGTTTTTAATATTGATTAGGAACCATTTAACAATAGCAGCATACGATGGAGTTTGGTCCATTACATTTACTGACTTTTACATCCGTAATTTTGTATGCCATTTTGCTTTCGTCGCTATTTTGTAACGATTTTGCTTGATATTTACTTTTAATAATTGAATGGTTTTCTATGACCTTTTTCCTTTTTTAATTTCCAAGTAATATTAACAGTAAAAACTTTAATTTATCTAATTAATCTACGGGTGCTGAGACGGCTAAAATCTTTGGATATAGTAAGTTTAATTATGTATTATAAATTGAGTCTTGATTAATGTTTATAAAAATTTTGACGTTCTTTGAGTTACGTGTTACTTTTCACGTTTGATTTTTGAAATTCCTAAATGCCAACTTTTTATTTAGAATTTCATATTGATTAAACTCAAAAGTTATTGTCTTTCAAAATGTATTTCCTTCATTTCCTCTAGTCGACGATCTCTAACTGAAGGATTCAAGACTATTGTTCTAATTCGTTTCGTCAAGTTATATGGAATGTTAACTTGAATTGTTTCAGGAGGCATGGTGTAAAAAGGAGTATTGTCTTCAGCCAGGAGATTTAAAGAATATACATCGGGTTTTGATATTTCATTTTAATCACCAGTATATCCATGAAAGGGGGTTGTCATTATTGTACTCTAAAGTGAATTATTAAGGTACGAATGCGAGAGCAAAGAGGTGGTATCAATGCATAGATGAAGAGCAGTTGAAAAAAAAGTGAAAAATTAATACTTCAGAAACCCCATTTTTAAGGAAAATATGTAACAGTCTATACTGAAATCATTCAATAAACATGACTCTAAGGTCCAAATTACCAAAGACAAAATCAAAGTATGCTAACGTTAAACAGAACCTTTAAGAAGAGGAGAACTAGAATTCTACAAAGACAAACATCATCTAGGTATAGGGACAGATCAACAAGTATGAATCCAAACTTTTGAATAACCAGGTTCAAAAATCAAGAGATTTACAACAATCCCTCAAAAATTCAATAAACTGGATATTAAAGATGATATCTCAGAATTCTGTGAAAGATTTAAACCTATAGAAAAGTTTGTGAAGAAAAAAATGACACATCCTTAGTCAATAAACAAAATTTAATATCGGACTATAACAGTAGAAATGTAGTCGATGAATTTTGTCCACACACTTTGAAATTTCTTACTGGAACAACAAAATGAACACAAACAAAATTCAACTTTTCCAGACACCAATAGATGCATGTAACTGATTTAAAATTATCAAAAGGCATAAAAGAAACTGATAAAGTTCTGTTTCTATTGGGGATACAAAATGCCACAAGAGCTTTGCAGAAACGAGGTTACATACGGAACAAAACATATAATAAAGAAACTAGAAACTACACACACTAAAGTTATGAAGCAACTTTCTACTTTTTATTTATACTGAGAATGCGCGACAGATAAGGAACTAGATTACCATACTTTTTTTTTAATAGCAACTTCTATGGATTATACATATGCAAATTCATTATGGAAGTATGCGAGAGGGCGAGGACTAGCTATATTGATATATATATATATATATATTGCTCTAAAACTAAGCTTCATTACAACATGGTCGACATTTTGCTAGAACTATTTCTGAAAGAAGTTTATAAGAGACGATCTTGATAAACAAATACAGTGAATTGAAATGTCTATATTGCTTCTACAATATCACGAAATCGAAGCAATTAAATACTGCCTGAATTCATTTACCTGCGAATTATGAGGCGTAATGGATGAGATATTTACTATAGATGAATGTTCATTTAGAGCCCCACCACTAACAAGGGTCAGACACAGTAATTCGTAGCAGATTTGCGCCATTTACACGAATCTAGTTTTGGAATATTATGAT
Source organism: Octopus bimaculoides (assembly GCF_001194135.2). NCBI lineage: Eukaryota > Metazoa > Mollusca > Cephalopoda > Octopoda > Octopodidae > Octopus > Octopus bimaculoides. The sequence continues at coordinate 87,280,133 of NC_068981.1, forward strand.
TTAAAGTATATAAGCAATTACATTATTTACATTATTTACATTTGACGGATATTTGTCCTCATCTTGCTTGTTGTTAACACAACGTTTCGGCTAATATATCCTCCAGCCTTCATCAGGTGTCTTGGGGAAATTTCGAACTGAGGTTCTCATTCCTAAGGTATTTTTTGATGTTATTATTATTATTATTATTATTATTATTATCATTATTATTATTATTATTATTATTCAGGTCATTGCCTGGAATCGAACTCGGAATCTTGGGGTTAGTAGCCCGCGCTCTTAATCACTACGCCATATGCCCGTAGTGGTTAAGAGCGTGGGCTACT
>NC_068981.1:87280656-87281292 GCF_001194135.2 Octopus bimaculoides
AAAATACTGTCTATGTGATCTCAAATTTTAAAGCAAACACATAATTTTCTTATGGTTTCTTAAACATTCACTTGAACAAAACTGTACAAATCCAAATATATGGTACCCTAGGCATAACACCTACATGAACTTCTAACTTGTTGTCTCTTGAGGTCTCTGGGTGAGACTTGGATCCAACTTGTACAAATGCAAAACAAAAGTCAAACATAAAATAATAATAATAATAACATAGAAAAATACCTTAGGAATGAGAACCCAGGTTCGAAATTTCCCCAAGACACCTGATGAAGGCTGGAGGATATATTAGCCGAAATGTTGTGTTAACAACAAACAAGATGAGGAAAAATATCCGTCAAATGTAAATAATGTGCATAATTCTTCATCTCTTAAATATAGAATTATAAACAATTACCACAAATATTTAGAAATATCTTCAGTAGTTATTTGAAAGAAAACGGGAAAAGTTCCTGGGTGACTGTTATATTTTACAGAAGGAAAATTTTGTTCAGCTAAAAACAGTTTTAATCACATAAAGTGTTGACCTTCAAGTTGAATTTGTTATAGGATTCAGGGACATAAAATTTCATTATGTATGTGTATGTGTTTGTGTGAACGTCTCTGTATGTGTGTGTGTGT
>NC_068981.1:87281324-87290521 GCF_001194135.2 Octopus bimaculoides
TGTGTGTGTGTGTGTGTGTGTGTGTGTGTGTGTATGCATAACTACATGTGAACTGCTGGCGATTTTTTCCTCCGTCTTCCTTTTCTCTTGAACTTTCCTGTCACCTGTTTCTGAAGGAGAGCTTTGATCGAAACGTAAAACACCCTTTCTTTCCTTCCTTGAGCGACGTTTAATAGTTTGCATGTACCGCGTCCTCGCGCTGTTGTTTTGTTTTCTTTTTCTTGTTCTGTTTATTTCTTAGTTTTTTTAACCAAATTACAAAGCGAATTCGCACATCTACTTCATTCACCGTCTTTGAAATCTATACTCATTCAAATTATCATGCCATTACAAAAACGTCTATCTCATTACAATCACTCCTGAGGTGTTTCGTTACAAACGTCACTCAGCTGTATCATTACACTCCTCACCGAGTCATTTCATTGGAATTTGCCTGATTTGCGTTTTTACAGACATCGCTAAAATTTCATTTCAACTATCTCATTACAATCAACATTGATTTGTGTCATTTTGTTTTTACCATAGTTGAGCGTAGCATTAATAACACTGTTGGAGTGTTTCATTGCAACCACTACTACCGAGTTGCATCATTACCACAACCTCTTAGGTGTTTCAATACTGAGCTGAGCTTCGTCATTGGAACTATTATCTGTACCATCAAAACCACATCACAGCTACTACTGGTTATGTCACAATAGCAACTGCTGAGTTATCATTGTAGCCACCATTGTGCTGTTTCTTTACAACTGCCACTGAGCTATGTTATGTAAAGCAATACTAAGTTGTCTCATTACAACTAATGTATTTTCACATTTTGATGTGTTACAATGTTCGATTTTTCTTATAAATCTTCATTATTCTTTTTAAATTATTTCCCTATTATTTTAATTTTTCTTATAAATATTTAAGTTATTTCACATTTTCGTTTCCTTTTCATACTTTATTCATTTATAATTTCGATCATTTTTATAAAGTTATTTAAAAACAGACTCAGCAATGTCATTTGATATATGTGAAAAAGATGAGATGGTATTAAGAAAATACATACAAAAGCCAGCCAGAGTCCATGTTTCCTGCTTCTATATTTAATGACGTTAACAATAAAGGGAGACACTGTAAAACAATTTGCATGGCGTTGCCAGGTTAGCAAGGTTATTCGACGTGCAAGAATAAATACGAGAGAGTGCTGAAAAGTTCCTGGCTTTTAGGGTGTCGCGAAAAGCTTGGTTGGAGGCCCAACCTTCCGAGTTCTTTTACATGATTTAGAAAAACTGGAAGACCGCTGCAATAAGTGTGTGAATCTGAGAGGGGAATATGTCGAATAAAATTAACTAATTAACTGATCCTCCTATATTTTCTTTTTCTCAAAGCCAGGAACTTTCCGGCGCCCTCTCGTATTTATATATTTCGGAGTTTAGACATTGGAAAGATTTTGCTTCTTTTCTTTTTTCCTTTTTCGGTTGGGGTGTTTTATTTTGTTTGTTTTTTTTTTCTCTCTTTTAGTGTGTAGCATATTATCTCCGATATCAAAATAAATATATAAATACATTATTTAAGTTGTTACATTGGCTTTCTTATGTCCTCTTTTATGTCTCATAATGTAAAAAAATTACAAATGGAATGGTAGAGGAAATATATTGTTTGAACATAAGTTTATTAATGTATTATCTACTTACCAACTTAAAAAACGACACCTTGCCGCCACTTTTAGTTTCACTTTTGGCTTTACTTTTAGTTTCACTTTCTTTGTTGTTAACTTCCCAATCATTCGAAACTGAAAATCAAATTTAGTTCATCTGTTAAATTTTTACGACACAATACAATCACATATTTCAAACAGTATTATATGTCACACAATTTAATTATCTCTACAAGGCGGCGAGCTGGGAGAAATGTTAGCACGCCGGGCGAAATGCTTAGCGGTATTTCGTCTGTCTTTACGTTCTGAGTTTAAATTCCATCGAGATCGACTTTGCCTTCCTTTCTTTAGGGGTCGATAAATTAAGTACTAGTTGCATACTGGGGTCGATTTAATCGACTGGTCCCCTCCCCCAAAATTTCGGGCCTTGTGCCTAGAGTAGAAAAGAATTTAATTATCTCTACGAAATTTTAGTCACAATTCTGCCAAACTCTTCTTAACCTTAAATATATATGTTATTTTGATTTATCATCAATCAGTGATAGCACTTTATACGTGATCGCTGACTAAGCAATTAAAAGTGAAAATATATCTACAATTTGAACTAAAATTTATATTTTAGAAGGAAATATTAATTACTTTATTTAATAATTTTTATTATATTAAAACATTAAGTGAAGATAGAAGTATTAAAATACCAACAAAAAAATTAGGTACAATTGACTTCAAAATGACACTTAATTTATTTTGTCCCCACGAGTTGATGTATTAATTAAAGCTGATTCTATAGTTTAGCCTTTTCTTTTACTTGCTTCAATCGTTGAACTGGGGCACCGCCTTGAAGGGTTTTAGTTGAACAAATCGACTCCCATTATTTATTAAGTCTGGTATATATCCTGTCGGTCCTTTTTGCAAAACTGCTAAGTTATGGGGACGTAAACAAAGCAACAGCGGTTGTCAAAAGATAGCTGGGTGACAAACACAAACACAGAGACATGCACACACACAATCACGCGTTCACTCACAAGGCTTTGGTCGGTTCGGGGGTTAGACTTTAAAAAATTAAATCAGAAGAATAAAGTGGAAAGAAATTGAAATGCAAATATCAAAAATGAATAGTCGAGCAAAATAACCTGTACGACTAGAATCTTTGGATCGGCCAGGTTCTAAAGATATGTATTTTCATTTTCTGTAAAATCTTTAAAAACGCAATAAAACGTAAGATCAGAAAAAAAGAACTGAAATACAAGGAGCACCTGCTGATTATAACAAATGAATCACTCTTTTGTTAGAGATTTTGAAAAGCAGTTTTATGTCAATCTAAGTTTCATTGATCATTTAGATAGGCTAGTGCTTTTCTAAATTTGCAGGCTGGTTCACCTTTGAGTGTAGCATTGATGAACGTCATATTTTGTAATTTTTTTAGTCACATCGGGTGTCTTTCAAGTCATGCTTTTTCTTTTTCTTTCAAGTGTGTTCCAGAATTTGTTCCAGTACATAAGAACACACTATTTAGCATCATTGCTGATGATGATTTCAAACTGTTGCTGTCTCCTTTATATACTCTGGTCCGATTTCGTTGGTTCTACCAGAAAATTTCATATGGTGAGTGAACTCTATCTGCTTTCTCTGTTCGTTGGGTGAACACACATGAAATGATCTTCATGATCTTTATATTAGATCTGCTATCAAGATGTTTATTTTTGCATCGGTTGACATAAGAAGGCTTTGGAGACCCAGGTGCTTATTGGAAACAAGGTTCAAAGCATATAAGTGGTGGATTTGTCTTTTGCTATTTAAATTTTCTAGCCACGATTTCGTATCTAGAACTCGTAACCTTTTGTTGAGATGTTTGAACGAGTAACCGATAGTAACTACTCATATTATGCTTTTGTAGATGGAGTTTACTAGCTGCGGGATCATTTCCATGGCATGTTTTTTTTTTCTGTTTCCTGGTTGTCATCTTGTAGAGTAGTTTTAATTATCTACACAACTAGAGTACATTACTGTACTTCTCAATTAGGAACGAAAATTTCAGGCCTGATGCCTATAGTAGAAAGGATTATGTAATTTATTATTAAATTTAAATTGTGCCTTTTTGTATGTTTTTTTTTATACTAGAACCAACAGAATGTGCTATCACCTTATTTGCTCATGATCTCTTGGAGTTTAGACGGATTTAGTCCACCCCTTTCAACGTTCAGTGGGAGGTCTTCTTTACTGCTGAAATAATTACGGGTGGTTCAAATTATTCTGTTCTGGCGGAGTGAGATGTTTTAGATAGTCATCCACATGTGTAAGTTTTATTAGGAGTTTTAGTCAGAGCCAATTTCAAGCCAATTATATAGATTTATTCAAACTGAGCCCCGCACTAAGAGAGGACCCTGCGCACCCACTCGAGTGGAGGACGCTATGATTAAATAAAAAAAACCTTTGACTGCGTCAAGCAAAAATAATCGCACGATTCTTTTTACCTTTTCGGGCGACAAGCGTATGACATTAGAAAATGATATTTATTAACTGATATTTATTTTCTGCGAAATGAGTGCATGACAACATCTGACAAGGCAGTGCATCATAATGAGCTCAGCTCACCTAACTCAACAAACAGCGAAGGGTAAGTTACGCCGTTGATTACCCTGAGGCATTTTCCTATAGCGTATCTCTCAAGTTATTTTGTTTAAAGGTATGTATTTATGTATATAGATAGATTTTTATAAAGATAGAAATACCTATACCTCGCATAATAACGTGAAATAATCAAGATCACCCAACTTTCTTTGTGTACGATGATTTTTGGAAAACTGCAGCTCACTTTTGGTTAAAATAAAGAAAATTATGTTTGTAAAAGGGTCTTCTCAGAAAATAAGATGTGATTAAATAAAGATAAATAAACATAAGAGATAAAAAGAAATTTCATTTTTTAGTATCCCAAATAGCATATTTTAGGAAATGCACCAATTTTAATTAAAGCAGTCAAATGATTAATGAGTGTCCAGTGAACATGAAGTTTCTTGATACTGTGAATGCAATGAAACTATTTAATTTGTTCTTGCATATCTATATTTCAATGTTTTCTTGCTTGTTGTTTGTTTATTTGTTTCCCAATTTCAGTTTAACATTGCCATTTATCTTGCATGTCAAATTGCAACTTAAAGTCTTTAACCTGCATATAACAGAGAAACGGGGTTATAAGTAGATTCAATATCTACATATTAATTTAAATAGTTTTTATTTCATTATCATAGAGAATATTTACATTTCTATTTGCTAGAACTTGTTCTTTTGCACCCTATACTTTTCTTCTTACTCCAAGGCTTTTAAAATTAAAATTGAAATATTTTGCTTTATAAGATGCATACATGCATATATCTATTATTTTTCAGTGCCAGGGTGTCTTTACTGTAAATGATTTTGTTTTGTAATTTCAGTTTATTGTCATCGTTTAACTTTTCTAAAAAAAAACAAAAGTAATAGAAAAAGCCCTTACATCACGGCAAGCATAATCAGAGATAGAGACGAAGGGCGAAACTGTCTGAGCGGCAATCAGAAACGAGCACTTGCCAAGGCTAAAGCAGCAGAAAATGAAAAACAAAGAGGTGCTATAACGAAACTGCTTGTTACTCCAGCTTTAAAGCAACGGCGTATTGAAGGTGAAGAAAACAAGAACGATTCAGAAAATGACAGGCATTAATCCAATTATAGTTGATGAATACAATGATGAAATTGGTAACAACTTAGAAAGAGATGATGCCGCGGTGAATCAAGTTGAAGACAATGTCAACGCACCAGAAGACAGTACGAAAACTGGAAGTCCAGATATAATAGATGAAGACTATGGCCAAACATCACACAGTCATGGCTCATCGACGAGTACAGTCATAGTTAGCATTTCTGATGACCCGGGCGACCAGCTGGCCAGCAGATGTAAGCCAAAATTATTTAACAATGAAAGGCCCTTTTTCTACGAAGTGAAAGGGATTGTGTTTTTCAAAATTTCAATGTAAGACGAAACCTCCAAATGGTGAATGCCTCGAAAGACTTTGGATTAAATACCCCCAGTCTATTGCTTTTATTGTAAGCTTATTAGCAACAATACACTTGGTGCATTGTCAACAAATGTATTCAACAACTGATCTAATCTTCATACAAGTTTATGTGAGCATGAAATTTCTAAGAGCTATTTGGAAGCCACGTGGAGACTGGGAGTTGTATCAAATACTTTGTAGTTGACAAACCATTGACAAAGAACATGTAAAAATCATCAATGGACATGCAAATCACTGGTAGCAAGTTTTCAAGAAATGAATGAACTGCTGAACATTATGGCTACAACTATTTTGAATGAGATATTCAAACGCATAAAAGCAGCTAAATACTACGCCATAATTTCAGACTGCACACCTGATATGAGTCACCGAGGAAAAATGGCTCTAACGGTCAGGTATGTGTTTGATGGTCATTCGTCTCCTCTGGGTGTTTATGAAAGTTGATAGTAACACAGGAGAAGATTTCTATAAAACATTATTAAACTCAGTGAAGGAATTGAATTTAGACGTGAAAGACATTCGAGGCCAAGGCTATGACAGCAGTAGCAACATGCAAGGTGACATCTCTGGAGTACAAGGAAGACTGTTGAACGATAATTCAAGAGCTTCCTTTGCAACCTGTGCATGTCACAATTATAACCTTTTACTTGGAGATGCGGCCAAGTGTTGCCCGGAGGCTATAACATTCTTTGAGATTTTGCAAAAGATCTACGTATTCTTTTCAGCATTAAAACTAAGAGGTAAGCTTCAGTTTTTAAGAAACATGTACCTGACTCAACAGTGAAACCCTTAGTAGAACAAGGTGGGAGTGTCGGATTGATAGTGTTAAAGCTATCCGTTACCAGCTTGGAGAAGTATACAATGCGCTTCTGGAAATATCTGAGATAACTGATGAGTCCACGACAAAAAAAGAGGCAGAATCTTTAACAAACCAACTAAAAGACAACAGATTTTTAGTTACTCTGGCATTTTAGCATGAAGTACTTTTTAAGATTAACTTTGTAAACAAAGAACTACAGGGGAAAACAAAAAACATTGATGAAAGCTTGGAGTCATTTGAAAAGCTTTTGTAATGGTTAAAAATCTACAAAGGGGGAGGTTTTGATGATGTCTTAATAGGCACAAATGAATTGACTGAAGCTGTTGAATTACCACTGGAGTTAAGAACGTTTCAAGAAAAAGGACTGCGTAGAAAAAAGTGATATTTTGATACGACGCAAAAGATGAAACTAGATGATCCAGAAGAAGCATAAAAAGTTCAGTGCTTCAATTTCGTGCTATTCAGGCTCTAGAGTCTAAATTTCAGCAGCTTAAAAGCTACGTGAAATTATGTGCATTTTTAAATAAGTTCCAGAGCTTACAAAAGGCAGAAATTAGGAAGCACACTGCAGACTTTGAAGCAGCTTTATCGGAAACCACACTAAGACAGCACTGACGGAGAGGTAGTTATTGAAACAACTAAAGACGTGAATGGTTATCTGTTGGTCGCAAAACTTGAAGCTCTAAAAACTTTTCTTCCTTTCAATGCTGTTAAGCCTCCATCTCTGCTTGAATACATGACAACAAACAATCGATTCATTGCTTTTCTTAATGTTTTTATTGCTTTGAGGGTTTACTTAATAATGACCGTAACAGTCGCATCAGGTGAAAGAAGTTTTTCAAAGCTAAAACTGATTGAAACATACCTACGGTCAACAATTTCACAAGAGAGACTAAATAGTTTGGTGATGCTATCTATAGAAAATGACGTTACAAAACCATTGACTTTGAAATGATTTTGAAGAACTCCTCAGATAAAAAAAAATAATAAAAAGTTAGAAAAGTTTGTTTTTAGAAGGCCTATTCACAAGCAGTTTGTCAGTAATTATCTTGACTAGTAATAAAACATTAAAATTTTCATATGTGCTTTCAATTTTTAGTATATCATTGTGACTAATATGGAGCCCGCAACGCTTTTTTGGCTGGGACTGGCATACTACACGAAGCATAAAACATCATTCCTCAGCTATTGTAGAGTAGAGGGCGCCACTCTAATTAGGCCCCGAACTTCCTAACTCCGGCATTGGCTTTTGTTCACTGGTAGTGGCATTGCGAAAGACTACATCGCTCTCAAATATTACCTCCAAACATTTTTCTACTACCTAATCAATAGTAATTTATGGATATTGTGATATTACATCCATACTACCAATGATTACATTTGTAAGGTCATAGTAATGGTTATACTCAGTGATTTTGTTGAGGAAGTATTCAATGTTGTCAGATACTTTTACTACTAGACATACGATAATTGAAAGAAAATATGATAGACTTTTGTTGCTGAAGATGTTCACTCTTCAAACTGGTCTGGTTGGCAGTTTCATAAGTGGTTCCAGTGCAGGTTTGTGGTCTTTCCTAAGTTTCCATACAAAGCAGATTTATCACTGTTTGTGACCTGGAGGTTTGCAGTGCGTCGTCTTGGAAAGAGGATGTTGCACTGCTTACCCATGCGCACATTAAAATGTTGTCATTTCACACTCGTGTTATTACCTCTGCCATTTTACTGACTTAGGGTTGCATCGACAGATTGTAGTTTGGTAAATAATAGCTACAAAACTAGAGACGTTGCGTACCATAAGAGATCAATTAAGAAATTTAGGAACACCACAGCAACCTTCACAGGGGAGGCATCACGCAACTTCTGTGTAAGGATTGCTGAATACTGGATAGTACGATAAAAGGAAACAAAGATCCATACTCTATCAACATGCCTTACAGAAACACAATGTCTCAGTAAAAAATGGTGAAGTTTAAATATTTTGAGACACATAAAAGACACAAACTTAAGACAGATTGCAGAAGCTATACAAGTATAGCAGACAAACCCGAACACACTTAAAATTAAGTGGGAGTGGGCCAAATTTCCGCCAAAATGATATAATAACGATAGAATAAGGCCAAAAACAAGTCAACCAATATATACGAACGCACACAAAACCTGTTCTTATGCTGACAACGAAAGGGCGTAAAGCAAATAAACAAAAACTCACGTTTACTCCAATGGAAATTAGCTCACATGCTTACGCCTATGGACAATGCAAAATCAACTGAAATCTAAAAAGCAAGTATCTAAAAGAATCTACGCTTATTGATCGGCACAGGGAAAAAATATCTGGGGTTACGTATGCAAACATCAAATGCTTTGAAAAGGAATAAGAAAGGAAACAAATTACAGTCGTTGAGTGCGTTTATAGCGTTTATTAATTTTGACACTTCTCAAACACAATATATATGTAGATAGATGTATATATTCATACACACACATAAATAATATATATGTGTATGTATGTGCGTGTTAATGTCTGTGTGTGTGTGTGTGTGTACACATAGATAGATAGATAGATAGATAGATAGATATCTTTTTATTATAGCCACACAGGGCTAAATACAGAAAATGGACAAATTACAAAGTAGAGCTTTTTTGGGGGGGGGATGATTTGGATCAAAAGGGATCGCGGGAAGAAAAAAAA
>NC_068981.1:87296373-87297690 GCF_001194135.2 Octopus bimaculoides
GGTCGAAGTGTATAGACTTATACACCTCTTCCACAAAAAATATTTTAAAACTGCAAAAGTTTTGACATATAAAAGGCCAACTTACTTGCGAGCCGATGTGACTAGCATCCGTCCAGATCAGATAGATAGATAGATAGATAGATAGATAGATAGATAGATAGATAGATAGATAGATAGATAGATAGATAGATAGATAGAGTGAGCCGGCAGAATCGCTAACACGCCGAACAAAATGCTTAGTGATATTTCGTGCGTCCCTACGTGCTGAGTTCAAATTCTACCGAGGTCGGCTTTGCCTTTTATCCTTTCCGTGTCGATGAAATAAGCACCTGTTGAACACTGGGCTCGATGTAATTGACTAGCGCCCTTCCAACAAAATTTCAAGCATAGTACCTCTAGTAGAAAGGATGTGTGTGTGTGTGTGTGTGTGTGCGTGAATACTTGTGAATGTGTGTTCGTACATACATTGAAAAATCTATGAATGGCGTTATGTCACATGTGTCATGATTTGAAAATTATAGAAATTTCTCATCGATGAATGTATAATCAGTAATTGAGGTTAAACAAATAAAAAGACACAATCTAAACATTTTAGGCGGTTTCATTAAGAATACTTGTAACGAGAACAAATAATTGCTCTCATTGCACTTTTTCTATAACTGGTTAGGTTTTTTAAACGAACGGATGTTATCAATGTGAATGAGAAAAATCAATCCATTCACTCTTTAAAGACAACCAGCAAACAATTTTGAATTCGCATATAGCATACACACCATTGTGAATTCAAAGTTGATTTTACACTAATTATCCGAGTCAAAATATTCAGTTATTTAGACGACCAACAAAAATGTATTACTTTAGTTTTTATTTTATTTTAAAACTTTCTCGAGATTTGTTGTCTCCCTTTTTTTCCTCTTCTGATTCTTTTCTTGCAGAAAATTGCAATCATGGAACAATATTAATTTCATTTAAGAAGACATATCTCCTAAGTAGCATATCCAAAATATTCTTTTATTCTTTTACTTCTTTCAGTCATTCGACTGCGGCCAAGCTGGGGCACCGCCATTAAGTCGAAGAAATCGATCTCAGGACTCATTCTTTTTAAGCTTAGTACTTATTCGATCGGCTGCTTGCCGAATCGCTAAGTTGTGGACACGTATAATTTGTGGAGATGTAATCTCACCAACACCTGTTTTCAAGCGATGTTGGGAGGACAAACGAAGACACACGCACGCACACACACACACGCACACACACACACACACACACACACACACACACACACACACACACACACACACACACACACACACACAC
>NC_068981.1:87297831-87299179 GCF_001194135.2 Octopus bimaculoides
TGTGTGTGTGTGTGTGTGTGTGTGTGTGTGTGTGTGTGTGTGTGTGTGTGTGTGTGTGTGTGTGTGTGTGTGTGTATACGAAATATTTGAAATTCAGTTGTATTAAGTACTTAAGTTGAAGCACCAAGTCAGTCCGGTATTATCCGCATAGCTCGAAGTAGGGTGAATGAAATCAAAATAAGCAAAAGGATATCTAGAAGTGATGCAGTACAACCGTTTCAAGCGACTCCATTTAATTGAACAATGCACTCATTACACCAATTTAAATTTATCATCAGCTGCACAAATAAATAGAATTTTAATCAGTCGGACACAGTAATATAATTTTACTCAAATACTTTAACAGAGCAAGAAGATGGAAGAAATCCATATTGTCGCTATTGTAGCTAAGAATATACTACACTTCCAAGAAAAGCATGAAGCTTACTGGGGTCATAGCTTGTAAAGGATTGTGGTTCATTTCTAACTTATTTGTCTTTTATCAACTACTAAATCTAAGACTAGAGGACTATGTCTGTTTGGGATGAAGGGTAAGAGTGAGTTGACAGCTCATGGCTAGATATGGTCATAAATATTGTCACGATATTATGAGTAGTAAACTGGGTATAAAGTAACTGTCTATAAAGGAGGCTGGGTAGGGGAAGACTCTAAATCATAATGTTATACAGAGGAAATTTTATCATGGGGTACTATGGATGATTGTTTGTAAACAATATTGTTATGTTGTATAAAGATAAAATTTAAGATTATCAGAAATGATATCATAACCAAAATAGGTAAAAATGTATGTATATATATATATCAATTTTCAACATTAAAAAGGAAAGATTGCATAGAATCAGTTTGATATTCATTCATTAATTATTTACTTATTAGGTGGTTCCTATCAAGACTGCTCTGGGCATTTACTTATGGAATACTGGAAAGATAAGACGCAGTACTAACACATCTAATATAAACAATATAGACTGTAACTCCGAGGTTTACACTAGCACAGAGATTACTAACACAACACCTGTTGATGCTGAGATGAATTTGAATGATACTACAGTTGAAGGAAGTATGAATAATAACAGAAATAAAAATAACACATACAATAGTAGTAGTAGGATTGATAATCATAATAATAATAATAATAATAATAATAATAATAATAATAATAATAATAATAATAATAATAATAATAATAATAATAGGAATATCAATAATATTAACAGTAGTAATTCTCCTGGTTGCAATTATAGAGTTAAACCCTACTGTCCGTCATTAGGTCGCTGTCTAATACAAAACGTAATTTATAAATGCACAAGCATAGCTGAGGCTGGTAACTTTATATATATATATATAT
>NC_068981.1:87300177-87300411 GCF_001194135.2 Octopus bimaculoides
ATATATATATATATATATATAGGATGTTAGATAAATATTTTTTAAATGTATCAATAACCATTTTTCATCTTTTAGACTCAAACATAAAGCCAATTGTACGTCCTTATCTAGCAAGATTTCGGAACTGAACGAAAGCGGAATCGAATTTAGCCTTAAATGGGATATCATACGGAAAGCGCAGCCTTATAGAGATACATTTCTTTTATTAGCCACACAGGGCTCAACGAAGATGGG
>NC_068981.1:87300511-87302285 GCF_001194135.2 Octopus bimaculoides
TATATATATATATATATATATATATATATATTTGTGTGTGTGTGTACATACATACACACAATTGAAAATAAGTTACCTGTTTTTCCATTTTGAATATCTGATCCATCAAAGGCCTTGTTATCCATGCTGTTACTTTGATAGAGATCGTTGAAATGTGTGCTGATCGTACGTTTGATCAATCAGTTCTACTTGGCTGATATGCCATATAAGGACTTAGTGCAGTAGTAAAATAGAAAAGGAAAAAATAACTGCAGTACAATTGTAAGTGATATTGTTTAGGCATATATAGGCTATGACAGGTGAAAAAAGAAAAAATATATAAATGAAAGAAAATAATGACAAAAAGGAAGGAAGGAAGAAAGAAAGAAAGAAAGAAAGAAAGAAAGAAATACGGAGAGAAAGAAACAAAAGAAGAGAGGAAGAAATGAAGAAAGAAAAACATAATCTTACTTCACTGATTTGTTGCATAACACATACTTTTACACCTGTGTATGTATACGTGTATATGTGTGTGCGCGCGTGTGTGAGTGTGTGGTGCGTGTGTGCGAGCGTGTGTTTGTCTCTATGTGCGTGTGTGAGTATGCGTGTGTGTGTGTGTGTGTGTGTGTGAGAAAGAGAGAGTGAGTGTGTGTGTGTGTGTGTGAAAGAGAGAGTGAGTGTGTGTGTGTGTGAAAGAGAGAGTGAGTGTGTGTGTGTGTGTGTGTGTGCGTGTGTGTGAGAATCGTATAAATATCTATGAGGAGTGTTTGGATAAGTGAAACACATTGTTATTAGTATTTTTGTTTTTGTTCTTTTTTTTGGCGGGGGGTCCCAATATTGTTTTTCGGTGGGGGATGGGCGATATTTTGCTTTTTCTTTTTTGTTCTTATTGTTGTTTTGCATTGTTTTATTTCACCTTTTCAGAATACTTATTACATTCAAATCTAAAAGGATTCGAACATTCAATATTGTTACATAAATAGACAAATTAAGTGAACCGAAGTAGGAAAAGGAGAAATGTTTCCCTAGGTTTGCAAATTTCGCTGACTCATATTTCCATATATAGTATTAAACAGGTGCTCATCAGCCGTACACCGCAGTTTCTTTGCAATTGATCTCAGCATTACTCATAGAAGAAACCGTGTTTGTCTATGTAAAATTATATTGAAGTATTAGATAATTGGTTGAAAAATAAAATTTCACGAAGAGAAAACTTGTGATCTGGCTTGTCAATAACCTTTGTATCTTTACATCCTTACTCTTGCACTCAGTGGTTCTCAACCGGGTTCCATATGGCCCTTGAGATTCCATGTAAGGTTTGGTTGTTTAAATTTATTTGCAATAAATTGGTTATTCTGCTACAATACACAAAATATTATAATAATTACTTTTATGCAATTCCTAGTAATATCCAATTATACAAATACTAGCAGAAATACCCGGCTTTGCCCGGGTTAAAGAGAATAATGAAATCTAAAAACGCCGTCTAGACTACGCAACCCTCAACTGTTAGTAGCTACGATACTATATTTCTACCTTAATAACTCTCCAATCCATGCCAGCATGGAACATAGACATTAAGTGGAATGCTAGAAGAAAGTTTTCAACTCATATCTATATAAAGTAAATACACGTAATTCAGAAACACGTTTTGTGTATTTTATTTCGTAACCAAACAAACAGGTACAGATTATAAATAATGAAAGGCCAATTTTGGTGATTTATTTGACAGAGGTAGTAGAGAGACAATGCGATGATAAATCTGAGGTTGGATCTTGAAAGTTTGGATGAATGC
>NC_068981.1:87307757-87313655 GCF_001194135.2 Octopus bimaculoides
TACTTAAAACTTCATTATTTCTTTCTTGGTAAACTGACATTTGAATGTTCGGACGCGTGCTACTTGCTGTAAAAGGAGCGAGGTTATCCATGTAATACAAAAAGAAAATTGCAGATAAGTTGAATGTAAAAGTGAAAAATAATCATTGAATACTGAAAAAACATTCACCTCCCCTAACTTTAAACCCTAACCCTTAATAAAATATGGGAAAAGCTGAAGATGAATGTTTTGAAAACATTCTGAACTATCTTTCAGAATGGTTTACTTTTCAATGAAATGTCATTTTGTTATTTTTCATGTTTTTATTCAATTAATCTGCAATTTTCTTCTTGTATTAGATGGATAACCCACCCTCCATTTACAGTAAGTAGCGAGCATCTCGTTTTTTACCTGAGTGCTAAATTTGACTACTTACGACTAACACGGGCACATGCGCAAATTTGTGCATACTCCCAGAACTCGGATCCACACTTCTCCAGTAGTGCCAAATTTTGAAACTGAGTTTGCACCCCCTAAGCAAATTTTGTTCCCGGGCCACTGCCTACAAGCCCACTTTTTAGCTCGTCATTCTACTCATGACATTTTGTTATCCGATCATTATACCAAATCAAAGCAACCCATCACACAGCAACCTCTTCCTCCATAATCCACTCTCATTTTAAGAAATCTAATGCTTGGCGTTTCATCACTCATACGCTGACTACAGATATAAGCTTCCACTTTGGGCTATTAGTGATAACTAAGCGGCTTAAGGCTTCTATCCTCTTAGGTTTGTCCCTCCATATCTTTCACACAACCCAAAATGTTTAAGGGATCCGAGCGCAGCCACACAGTAGCTATCACATGTGATCATGTGACCAACAAGGCTATCAGATGTTGTTACACATCACTCGTTACAATGTGCTATTGCATTGCTTTAGCCTTCAAATGACGCCACTCCTGATTGAAAGAGAGACTGGAGCAACGGGAAATGAAGTGTTTTGCTCAAGAACACAACGCGCCGCCCAGTCACTAGGATACGCGCCTTAACACTGTAGCTGTATTAGTGAGAAAACTGCCGACAACATTTGGAAGAAGGCTCCTAGCATTCTTTCAAATGATCACGTGTGATAGCTACAGTGTGGCTGCGCTCGGATCTCTTAAACATTTGACAACCGATGCTGATGTGTTTACGTCCCCGTAACCTAGCGGTTCGGCAAAAGAAACCAATTGAATAAGTACTAGGCTTACAAAGAATAACTCCTAGGGTCGATTTGTACGACTAAAGGCTGTGCTCCAGCATGACCGCAGTCAGATGACTGAAACAAATAAAAGAAGAAAACGATATTTGATAGAGTGTCTACTTTTGTCATGTGTGGGTATACATGCATATATATACATACATGCATATATATGTGTGTGTGTGTGTGTGTGTGTGTGTGTGTGTGTGTGTGTGTGTGTGTGTGTGTGTGTGTGTGTGTGTGTGTATATATATATATATATATAAGGAAAATGCGACAAGGTAGGAAATTCTAAAATAATTTTATCATCAAGAACATTTTAGTACCAGTTTCAGTCTTTGCGGCTTTTTCAACTTGGAGTAAAGCATGAAAAACAATTAAATTGTGGAAAAATTAAATTAAATGTTTTTTAAAAATATTTCCACAGTTTTCAAATGCAAGGGACATTTTCCTTTTTTCTGTCTGTCTGTCTGTCTCTTTTTTACTCTTGTGAGAGCATGTAGCAGATAGTAACAGTCGTAATATTTGATATAGTGCGTGTGTTTATTTGGCAAAAAATCAATAAATAAATAAAATAACCGTCCCAAAATACAACAGTATCTGTTTCAACACACTATTTCATGTAACACACACACACACACATATTGTTACATTTATCAATTTGTTTTGCAAGATTCCTTATGTGAAATCGTGTGCTGAAACATATATTGTATTTCGGAACGGACGGTCATTTTATTTATTATAAGTCTATATAAGGACTTAATGCAGTAGTAAAACAGAAATGGAAAAAATACTTGCGGTACAATTGTAAGTATTGTTTAGGTATATATAGGCTATGACAGGTGGAAAAAGAAAAAAGAAAAAATATATAAATGAAAGAAAGGAATGACAAAAGGAAGGAAGGAATACGGAGAGAAAGAAACAAAAGAAGAGAGGAAGAAATGAAGAAAAACATAATCTTACTTCACTGATTTGTTGCATAACACATACTTTTACACCTGTGTATGTATACGTATATATGTGTGAGTGGTGCATGTGTGTGAGCGTGTGTTTGTGTCGCCTCTTCCGACTATCGTATCTTTGGACCCCTCAGAAATGCTTTACGAGGTCGTCAATTTCCTACGGATGAAGATGTGAAGAAAGCGGTGCATAAATGGTTGCACAGGCAACAGAAAACCTTTTTCTTGGAGGGAATACATAAACTTGTGGACCTCTGGATCAAATGCATCGAAAAGGAAGGAGATTATATAGAAAAATGACGTACTTGTTTATCCCCTGCTTTTGTGTAAATTCATTAAAAAAACAAGAGTGCGTATAATTTTTGACTCTCCCTCGCATATGTATGTATGTATGTATATATAATTTGGACAAATACGTATAATTCGATGAGTGCGTTGAGTAGAGAACCGGCACAGTTTAGGCTACCTGTTGTCATCCGCAGTTGTGGTACACTACCGTTGAATCTACTTCAGGAACTCCGTGGTGGCAGTTAAGGTAATAGTATTAATTTCATAGTAGGAGATGGATTTCGTATTAGACCTTTATTAGGTACAACATATGTTTCGACCTTTCAGTCTGGGTCTCTTCAAGTACATATATGTATATATATATATATATATATATATATAGGAATCATTATTATCATGTAATCTCCTGTATTAATTTCGCTAGGAAATGATTCTTGTTAAATCCTTTCTCTTATTTTTCAGTGTTCTTGATCATCACAGCAATACTTTTAGACAATATTCTTTACTACTCAAGGCACAAGGCCCGAAATTTTGGGAGGGGGCCAGTCGCTTAGATCGACCCAGTACGCAACTGGTACTTTATTTATCGACTCCAAAAGGATGAAAGGCAAAGTCGACCTCGGCAGAGTTTGAACTCAGAACGTAAAGCCTGACGAAATACCGCTAAACATTTCGCTCGGCTTGCTAACGTTTCAGCTAGCTCGCTCCCTATACTTTTAGACAATATTAATAAGCCAGTCAGTTAAATCGAAACACCATTTTACATGGATGTAGGCGTGGCCCAAAGTATAATCTAAGAGATTGACAATTAGGCTTTCTACTTAGTCGTGGCTGTTTTACGCGTAATATATACATCTATACGAGTTGATCGTATGCACTATTCTAGATACATTACTTTGCGTGACCTAAGCCTCACAGAATGAAATTTAAAACATTAAACGGAAAACGTAGGTTATCAATCAGTTTAGATTTAGCAATAAATTTAAATGAATAACATATCGTGACAAATGGGCAAATTCGATCTTCGTAAAGATGAACGTATAACTAAACAGTAATTAATCACTGAATATTTAAAATGAAACTATCTATTACTCCAATGAGTCCGAAAATTGAAATATGTATTCCAATCTTGTAGCATTTAGAATATCTTTATAATGTTTCCGTATTTTATAACATATCCGGTCTTGAAGTGAATCTGCAAAATTTCTTTTTTTTTTCGCAATCACATTTGCTGTTGGTACTACTTCTAATTTAATTCTGCACAGATGCAAAAGCAACCATCTTCAAACTCCTCGTTTCCATTTTTACCTGTGACACCACCACGTGTAACACTATCGCTAGTTGTGAAAGCATCTTCAATATTTCCAGTTCAACAAAGAGACTGCCATATATGTGGTTCAAAAGTCTCAGCAACAATTTTTCTTTAAATATCTCACACACTAACAACTAATTATTTGGCTATCTCCTTTCATTCTCATGTTTGACGCCTGTTTTCTATCGTTTGATCTACCCTACTATCATATCATCAAGTTATATAAGTATATAGATGTGTAGTGTATGTAGGGGTGTATGGGAATGTATAGGTGGAGTAATACCTTTACCGGAGAACATGTGGTACTCTTCGAAGTAGTTCGCCCGCTTTGTTCCTAACCAGACACCTAGTTCTCACTTGTGGCTCTTCGAAACTGCCTGATTGCAACAGCGCCCCCTCCAACCCCAACCGACAATGGCTTCCACAAGCCAGCTAAACCATGGTGAGGTTAGCCGACGGCTCTCAAACCCTCAGTGAGCTGTTCGATGAGAAGCATGAACCCACAGAGTAGGTAGCTGAATTTAGGATGGAAATGGAGAGTCCTTAAGATGACCCAAGGTATTGAAACTTTCACCACCGAGGAAAACATTGATCGTGTTCCTCACATGGTGATCGATGACAGGCGATTAGCATATCCCGTAAGAGAGCTGAAAATATTCTGCACGATGAACTTGGCATGACGAAGGTTTCTGCTCGGTGGGTGCCATGTCTTCTGAGATCTCATCAAAAGTGTACGAAGCTGATACATCATGTGAAAATCTTACATTGTTTGAAGCACATCTGGCTGATTTCCTTGAACGTTTTCTAATTCAGGATGAGTACTGGCTTCGTCACTTTAAGCTAGAGACAAAGAGATAATCTGTGCAGTGGAAACATCCCTCCTCACTCTCACCAAAGAAGGCCAAGGTCGTTTCATCTGCAGGGAAGGTGATGGCCTCTGTTTTTGGGATGCAAAAAGCATTGTGTCTATTGACACCATCAATGGAGAATGCTGAGACAGTTACGAAAGGTTATCAAGACCAAACACCAAGGAAAACTGACGAAAGGGGTCCCAGTTCAAAGTCCTTGGTTTCAATGGCTGTTGTGCGTCATTGTGGCTTTGAACTGGTTAATCACACCCCCCTATTTAGTTTCATCTGACGATCATCTATTCCCAACATGAAACGACGTAATGATGACTTCATATCTCCTGTTGGTGATTCTTTTGACCAAGAGAATGAATGCTTCTTCACCAATGAGATCCAAGAACTGCAACAACGATGTAGGAAGTGTGGGGACTGTGTTGAAAAATAAACCACAATTGGTCAAATTCCATGGGAGTATCTTGGTCAGCCTACGAACTTTTCAGCTGACCGTTGTACTGAACAAGTGTCTGATCAATCATACAAATATTTGTTTAAGGTATATCGCCTGTTAAATCTTTAAGAACATTAATACAATATTACTAAATAATACAACATATTATTGATTATATAACTAAAACAAACTCAAATTGAAAGGGTATTTTTTTAATGTTTTATTTAAATCAAATATAAGTAAATAGAAAGGAAAATGATTGAACTGCATATAAAAAATCGACAAATACTTGGGAATTTCCAAAATTGACAGAGTTTACCTCCAGTATATTATCACATTACTTACTCCGTATACCTAATTCCCTAGTATGAATTAAAATACTCTTTATCTCCATATAATGTCGTGTATGCAATACAATAATTTTTTAATTGCTTTAGATAAAAAAAAAAAGCTCAGCTCAGTTAAACGTAATTAATTACGCCCGAAGTCATTTACATTTAATGGCTTGCAAACAAGTGCTCTGGTAAACTTAGGTGAGCCTTTTCGGCGTTATGTCTCTTAGAAAATTGACTTTTATTGCAAATGGTAAGTATTCCTAGTGCTTGGTTATTCAGGAATGAATATGTTCCTTCACGATCCCGTTTCTTTCAGTAGTCTAGATTTAATTGCGTCTTCCTAATATAGTGTCGTGGCGTTACAGAATCACGTAAAGATTTTTGCAATCAGTTAGAAAAGCTGTTTCCCATGTGAAAGATGAAATCCTTTTGTTGGATCTGTGTGTGTGTGTGTGTGTGTGTGTGTGTGTGTGTGTGTGTGTGTGTGT
>NC_068981.1:87313873-87319549 GCF_001194135.2 Octopus bimaculoides
GCGTGCGTGCGTGCGTGCGTGCGTGCGTGCGTGCGTGCGTGCGTGCGTGCGTGTGTGTGTGTGTGTGTGTGTGTGGTGGCCCTGATTGGCTCTAACCAGGTAACGAATATACTCAAGCTTCTGAATTCATCCCAAGATCATATTTTGGACCGTGGGTGTCATTACTAAGGTTTGATGTTGCAAGTATACGAACAAAACTCCAGGCTGAGAGTTATTGTGACCTCGCGGTGCACCAGCACTCTCACCGATTCGCTAAATTCTAAAATATATTACTATTCCTGCTGATCTAATTTTCGCTCCTATTCTTGAATACCCGTTAATTCCACACGAATCACACAACCTATACTTTTTCCAAAACAAATTTCTGCTTAACTAAACTCCATCTTTGCTGCCCAGGCTATACTTCAAAAAGAAGTAATTATGCATATGTAAATTTCACTCACTTCTCTCTCTGATGTATCAGCAACAAAAAAATTCCAGTTGCTCTGGCTCAGAGTCTCTTCCCCTACATTTCTAAATTGATTTGATTCTTCTATCGCTCTCCAAATTTCTGCAACCACCAATAACTCTTTGATCCTATTTCTTCTTGCATCGACAACATCTATTTCACTTCAATTCTCACTAAAATCATCGTTTTCGGAGATTTCGATGCTCAGTTTTTCTCGGTTCTCACGTACATCCTATACTGATATTGCTAATGCAGAAATCGACACATTTTTCTATTCAAAAATTCTCAACGTCAGTTTTAGTTTCATTCCGTAGATACAACCTTAACTTACAGCACAGAAATTTCAAACATCTACAATCTGTTATTTACGGCCAAGCTCAACCTTGACCAAACGGTTACCGTCTCTACAGTGGGGTTCCTTGCGTGTTAGTTGCACGATGAATAGTTACGATAAAACAGTGGTTGTCCGACCACACAACAATGTACCACGCAACAAACCCCATTTTCCTAAACACTGTGGCACTTCAAATCATCTCATTTACTAGAACTCAGCTAGTTCTATGTAAACGATACATAGCAATACCTGTTGAACTCATTGACACCCCCCCCCAGAAACAGTTAAACTCTTAGACATGCCCTTCCACATTCTATGCACAATCAAAACAATCTGCAACAATCCTGTCCAAGTGGTTCCTCTAACCGCGCTACAGTTTTTCAGGGAAAGAACACGGTTTATGACAATTGAAGAAATCACCCATCTCTACAAGCTAAGACACATCGGTGTCATCAGTTTTGTAAGCAAGTGAAAGTCCTCCAAAAAGGACCTAAAGTAAATCTCATCTGCGAAAACACGCATGTTAGTTTGCCAAACCACTTCATATTTATCGATATTAAATACTTATCACTTGCAAATATCGTTAAGGTACACTTTTTCTTTGTAATACAACTCAAAATTGATGTATGCTATACAAATTATACGTATATAAAGAGTATTTTAGTTCATGTTAGAAAACTAGTTATAAGGAGTAAGTAATCAGCCAATAAATAGGAGGGCTTCGAAATTTACAGTTTAGTTAAGGATTAGTTTATTTTTAGAGTTGTACTTGTCCAGCATGTAATTTGATCTCTAACCCTATTTTGACACTGAAGCAATTATACCGTGGAAGAGTCTTTCTAGTCATTTAAAAACATAAAACTGTTAAATGCACTTTTCATTTATTTCTTAACGTGCCAAATTTCTTCATCGCACAAGAGCAAAACTGTCATCGAATAAATTTTATATTCCGTACTTCCTTCTGGTTGAGAACCACTCCACATGTTCGAACACGAAATGTTTTATGGTATACGAGTTTTCCAACATGAACTGAAATACTCGTATTGTTGAATACTGGACATGCTTTTTTCCATTCTTTTAATCCGATTTTGTTGGGAGGTTTAGATAGGACTGGATTCAGTGAAAAGAATACAATTGTCTCTTTTTCGTTATGTGTTGTAACTGGTGCGCATTCATATGCAGTTTTGAAGGTCAGTGAACCCGTACTGATGCTGTGGCTATTTTGATATCTATACTTTGTTTGTGATTGTTTCGACTGAATGAGAAGGATGACATTCTGTGTGCTTCAGAGTAACTTAGTATGTACTGCCATTGTAGCATCGTCAGTGCTAAAATATTTATAGTGAGCTAAGAAATTGAATATATAAGTGTGTGTGTGTGTGTGTGTGTGTGTGTGTGTGTGTGTGTGTGTGTGTGTGTGTGTGTGTGTGTGTGTGTGTGTGTTTATGTGAGTGCATATTTTTGCACATTTTTTATCCATTGTTGTTGTATAGGCGTGAAAACCTTAAAGATGTTAAGTCACCTAATATACATAAAATATTAAGCAGCTCTCTAAGAAGTAACAGTTTTTGTGCTATTTCTTTAGGAGGTGTTTAACCCTTTAGCTGTGAAATTATTGGTTATTGGCTATTCCAGTAATGATGTTAAACATCTAACAAAAACTAGAATTGGTATTTTCTGCAAGTCACATTACTTCAGTAAACTTTACATATCTTAACAGAAAACATTTATGTTGGGGAATATCATGTTTGAAAATATTTTCTTTTGGGATATCTAGAGTATATTGAGGCTTATTGTACAGTTTCAGGTCATTACACTCGATCATCACACTTCTCACAAAGCTTTACACGGAAAAATACTTGATGTCTTCAACAATAACTCCACCGTCACTGACAAAATTCAAGTTGCTACTGAATCCAGGAAAGCATTGAATTCTTTTACTCGCTACCAAAGTATAAGTAGAACATTAACCCTTTTATTGTGAGAAGCAGATATCTCCATTTAAAATTGTACTACCCTTAACCGCGGAAAGCAGTTTTATATAACACATAAAAGCTTATTCGTTGACTCTAGAGTTGTTCTTGTGCTTTAGGTGATGTTAATTCAGTTAATTATTTTGTGACGTTTTAGAATTGGAATTATTTCTTCTGGTTTTCAGTATCTAAGGATATTACAATATTTGTCTAAGTAGTTGAAGATGTTTATGTGAAAAATAATTCCTTCAAGCCTGTAGGAGTATGTGAAAGTGTTTCATCTGAGAAAGGCCTTGCAGTTATGAACAAAGCGCAAATCTTGAGTTTTGTATTTCTGCCATCTTTACATATTCGTCTTTAGGTTAGCATTCGAAAACTATTTGATAAGTATTCTTACTTTTGGAGTAAGAGTGTTGCTCGGAATATTTATTGTGGCATGAGATGCTTCGTTGCAAATTTTAGAGTAATTGCTGATCTATTTAACTCTATTTAGTGGTTTACTACTTGTTTTGTGATTCATCATCGATACAACTGTATGGCATTTTCTTTTTTTTTTTTTCTTCTTTATTTATGAATGTTATTTATTTGAAATAGCTAGCATTCTATTTGAACAGCATTCTTCATATTTGAGCTCATTTTATTCTTTTACTCGTTTCAGTCATTTGATTGTGGCTATGGTGGAGCACTGCCTTTTTGTTTAATATTTTTACGCACATCCAAGAGTGATATCATATGGTAACCGAGCAATGGATGGGTTAAATCGAAATGGATGGCAGAGTCGGTAGTCCGCTTAACAAAATGCTTTTTAGTATTTTGATACCAGAACCTATTTTTACTTTTCATTATTACAAAATATCAGTAAAATACTGAGAGGTGATTCAGTCGAGTCTATTTTTCCTCTTTAAATGTCAACCTTGGACCACACATATTCGAAACTGCGTGATTTCATTTAAAATGTTTCCAGTTTTGACAATTAACATTCGTGTTATACGTTTTACTTCTGCCTGACAGAAAACTCTCAAAGCTGGAAGTTAGAAATTATTATTCTTGAATACTAAAAGCATGACTTCATATATTTTTTTTTAGACTCTCTTTATATCACCAACAAATTCATTTTTCATAAAACAAAAGCCGTCAATTTAATATTAATATTAGATAAAATTATGACACAGCCGACATATTTAGAAATTCAATATTTCTAATAGGAAAAAAATAAAAACATTACTCTCTGGATCAGGTCCTATCTGGAGATGATGGCATACTGGCAGGACCCAAAGACCTGCACGAGGCAACACACCGTCCTGGCCTGCTCTCAGCTCAGAGGACAGCACACCTTTGATGTTCTGAGTTCTAATTCCACCAAAGCTGACCTTGTCTTTCATCCTTTCGAGGTCGATAAAATAAGTACCAGTTGAGTACTGGGGTTGGCATAATCGACTTAACCCCTTTCCCGACTATGTTGGTCTTGTGCTAAAATCTGAAACCAATATTATTAATATTAAGTTCATATCGTTTTTCCCATACTATAATGAAACACGTAACATGGAATTAAAAATATACCTAACTTTCCAGTTTTTGTCTTGATATATACACACTCTACAAACGGGATTAACCAGAATTGTCAACTAGTATGCATACCTCATTTAAAATAATACATCTACATACACAATTTTAATTATTGGAATATGCAGATGTGCTTCGTGGGACATAGTTTGGATTAACACTCCTTTTATACACTATATATATACTAGCGGGACCCGTGAATATTTCACGGAATTAATAGTAAACCTATTGGGTTACTCCTGAAAACTTTATCCAACAGACCTGAAAGCACAGCCTGTGTTGTGTCTGTATCAAAAGATAGTCGCTCATCTGCTAGTCATTGAAAAGTGAAAGAAATTGGAATACGATGATTACTTAATACATTTTATATACTTTATGCACAATTTTATCGACTAATACACAGCACTCATGAAATAAATATTCACTCTTTATTTTTTCATTTTCCCCATAGATAGAGAAAATTACATTTTAAAATTTATATGGCCACCATTTCATATCTAGAAAACAAAAATTTTATAGTAAAAAAAATTATTTTATTTGTAAAATATAGGGGTCCCAATTTCACGGGAGTAAAAATTTAATGTAACATGGCATGATCTGAAAACCACATCGCTGGTAACTTATAAGCCAAGGCGATGGGTCAAAGCCAATACACATTTCAATTTGCGTTCACCTTTCAATCCGATACCTTTTTTGCAGACTTTCTTTGTGTAAGTTCTCCCTCTTCTTTTCCCTTGTTTGTTAATGTTGATAACTTTAACTCTTTGAGAGAAGAAAGATGGTGTGATAGAGTGAAGTAAAGAGATAGAGAAAGAGAGAAAGAATGTCTATATCTTTAGAAAGAAGGAATACGAAGAGAAAGAAGAAAAGACGATGTGATGATGAAAGATGGTGTGATGGAGTGAAGTAAAGAGTTAGAGAAAGAAAGAAAGAAAGAATGAGAAGAGGAGCGAAGAGAAGAGGGAGAGAGTGTCTCTAAATATTTAGAATGAAGTAATAGAGAGAGAAATAAAGAAACGAGGAAAGGACAGTGCCATGTAAGGGACTGAGAAAAAGAGAAAGAGAGAGAAGAGAGGTTATGCAATCTCCTGAATAGAAATCGAATTGGATATGGAAATATGAAAAAAGGAAAAATGTATGCTTGTCTACAACTACGGAAAAGCAAAACATAAGGAAAACACTTTCTGTAAAATTTCAGTTTCACTTTTCGTCTAATCATAGCTTTCAATCAATGATTTCTAGAAATAAATATATATGTATAGTGATATTCATATATATACATATATATATACATATATATGTATAGTCATATTCATATATATATCATCATCATCATCATCATCATCATCGTTTAACGT
>NC_068981.1:87319649-87322728 GCF_001194135.2 Octopus bimaculoides
ATAACCTTATTGTATGGAATACACATAGAAATTTATATCCAATAAAATAAGAAGAAGAAAATAATATAAGCATTTAAAAAACCTATTATAAAATACAATAAAATTATTTGAAAAATGTTTGAAAATATATATATCACATACCTGTTATTAGTCTGTGGGGCAAGAATATATTTTTAATCAACGCTACACGTAATTCTGCGCTGGTGGTGTGTTTATTAAGGTGATACCTAATACATAAATCCACCAGTACGTCCTCAAGCTATTTATCTTATTGTTATTAACGGATCAAAGTTAAAAATACATATTATAAGTCATATTAAGAATAAAAATATAATAAAAATATATACATTACAAATATATTTTTTAAAATTAAAAAATAATTAAAAACTTTAAAAAATCTTTAAAATTTATAAAATTAGACACTTAAAATAACAATACCGATATATATATTTATAGAAAATGCCAAACCTAGGGAAACCCTCAACGACTATATTATAAACATATCAAATCCTACAACCTATCTATTTAAACATTACAGGAATTAATAAGTTAGTGTGCGATTTACCTCTATCTATTCAAGTATAAATTACCATTTTTATGTCAAACGTAAGTTACTAGTATTTAAAAAGATTATTTAGTAAAAACCACTATATAAGTTATAAATTTATTGAATAAAACTAGTAAAAAATCTAGTAATAAAATTAACAAAGGAAGAATACTTATCGACATAATGTTTACTTCTTCTCGTTCCTGTGTAAATGGCTGCTCCCTCTGTCATGCGCTAAGTATTATGGGAATAACATAAATAAAATAAAATACTCTGAAAAATTCTCTAAGACTAATAATATTAGAGAGATTGAATTCAAGGGGAGATAATAACGAGAAATATGTGATACTCTTAAATCTAGCTATAACTGGATTTTTTCATAGTGTTTAAGATTTAGAGATTTATGTTAGATTAAATGTAGCCTGTCTATTCCTTTTAAGGTAATATTCTTTAATAAATTCTTGGATCCTGGTATATCCGTATTTAATACTACTATAAAAATCTATAACTACTACATTAAACTATCTTCCTCATAATTGTTTACGAGATTAGATACTAGGGCGGGGGTGGTAATTTAATATATTTTTCATTTTATTATACGTAAGGTTATTCTTATGTTGGCATTTTATTTCCTATCTCTTCAATACTGTTCAGTAATACCTCTCTCGACTGGAGTATTTTCATAAACTCTGTTGTGCATAATAAGTACATTTTATTACCTATTCTATATGACTTCGCTCTACAAATGATATTCCAATTAAGGGTGTATTCTCTTTTATTAGATTTCAACTCCCATATGTATTTATTTAGACCTGTCGAATTTATTAATTTGGGATTTTTGAAGGACTGATAATGCTGGAAAATTTCTCTCTTCGTTCGCTGTGGATCCTATATATTCTTTCTTATTATTATTATTATTATGAGAGATTACTGTACATTTATAAATTACGTTATCTAGGTTGCAATTATTATTAAGCCTACATTTGGATTTGTCTTTACGTGTGCATTTATTTAAAATACGGTTATGTTTTTTTGTTTGTTATATTTCTTCCGTTGCTATTGTTAATATTAGTTAAATTGTTATAGAATTTGTTTAATTTGACATTGTTTATTGAGGATATAATGTTACTTACGTTTCTTGTTGTAGAATAGCCCACTCTGATAGTTTTGTTTGAGAATATTTTCGAGTATGTTTTGTTATTTTTAAAGGACGTTTTTATTATGTTCATAATTTCTTTAATTAAGTTAGTTTTGATTTGGACCCCATAAGGGATAATTAACCATATAATTTCTTTATGTTTATTATTATTATTAATATTACTATTATTATAATTCTTATTATTTTTGTTCATTGTCAGTGCATTCTTCGTGAGTATATAATAATTATGCTTATTTCCATCTGAATTATTTTTGGTATTATCCTTACTATGATCATTTTTATTATTATTTTTATTTATACATATATTATAATTATCTTTATTTATTTCCTTATATTGTTTATTATTAACTTTGCTATTACTTCTATAGTTGGTTTGAGCGTTCGGATGATAACTAGTATTATTATTGGGTCCGTAATTATTAGAGAATTTAAATTTCGTATTATATCCAGCTTCTTTTAATGCACTATTATAGTAAGAGGCATGTTTATTGAAAGTATCTATATCCGAGGATAACATAGAAATTCTTTTACCTATATTCTCTATTAGTGCTTTTTTCATTGAGCTAGGATGGTTGCGATGGGCATTAATGTACTTAAGGTCCTCGTTTAATTTATGGAATGATAAAATCCCAAATTTGTAATAATAATAATAATATAAATGATACTCTTTACATTGCATTAGTAAAGTGTAAAATAGTAAATGTCCTGATGACCTGGAATACTTATTATTCCCTAAGATTTTAAATATATATATATGTATGTATGTATATATATATGTATATATATATATGTATATATATGTATATATATACATATATACATATATGTATATATATGTACATATATATCAACATACGTATATATACATATATATATATATATGTATATACATATGTATACATATATGTGTGTGTGTGTGTGTGTGTGTGTGTGTGTGTATACGTGTGTATACGTGTGTGTGTGTATACATTTATATAAATAAGGATAAAATCGATATTTAAATATCGATTTTATCAAGTGGCCAGCATGAACATTTTATTGTGGTTTAGAGTCAAAATTTTGCTGCTATTTTCGGCATGGCGGTATCTCATAAATGCCCTAAATTATATGTATATACATAAACCAAATCCAAAAACGAAACATGTATATACATATATATGCATATATATATATATATACATATGAATACATATATATGTATATATATATATATGCATATATATATATATACATATATGAATATGAATATTTATATATATATATATATATGAATACATATATATGTATATATATATATGCATATATATATATATACATATATGAATATGAATATTTATATATATATATATATATGAATACATATATATGTATAT
>NC_068981.1:87323165-87325069 GCF_001194135.2 Octopus bimaculoides
CCTCTGAAACCGAGGCTGCTGCAGTATCTCGTTCTTATGTGAGATGCAGTGGACGGCACCTTTGGCACCATGCAGTGGCGACCTGTGCGGGCATTCCTGTAGTACTTGATGCCAAAGTTTGGCACCAGTCCTTCCAGTATTTTCCATATGTATACTATTACATATCTCTCCCGCCTGCGCTCCAGGGAGTAGAGACCTAGTGCCTTCAGTCGCTCCCTGTAGTTCATCTGTTGGACTGTGGCGATCTTTTTTGTATAGTGCCGCTGAATTGCCTCGAGTTCTGCTGTCCGCTTAACACTGTGTGGTGACCACAACTGAGAGCAATAGTCTAGGCGGCTCAGGACAAATATATATATGTTTATATATGTGTATATATATGCATATATATATATGTATATATATCAATTAGAAAATGGAGGATAATATGCTGAACCCAACTACTTGCAAACAGTGTATCCCGTTGAATTCATTAATTTAATTCATAGTTAAAGTGACAAAAAAAAAACACAAAGTACAGGTGTTTATGACAAACCATGTTATTTTGCCAACCGGGTTTACAGATAGAAGTACAAAGTACATAAGGAATTAGAGAATGAGCATAAGTTTAATCTTACAGCTGTTTCGGCCTAGCTTTGGTATGTCCCATTCTATCCGAATAATTCTTGCCGGAGTGATTATCGGATGAAGTGTTGAAATGGGGTTACATGCACGAACCGCTAGGCCTCTTCAGAGATTCACAAAGGGTTTCATACAAATATAGAGTAAGAGATAAAAAGAGAGATGGAATAGAGACAAGAACAAAAACAATAGCAAAAATAAGATAAAAATAAAAATTAAAAATTAAATTAAAATAAAAATAAAAATCAGGGTACAGCAGGAAAAAATAATAATAATAAAAAATATATAAATGAAAAATGAAAATATAACATATGGGAAATATAAAAATATATTTTAAAAAACCTAAAAATATAAGGCACATAAAGAGCCTACAAACATTACAAATAGCTATAGACACTCCAATGCATATATATGTGTGGGTTCATGTGCATAACCATACTCAGATATTCCCTTACTCACATGTATACATATACAAGTATTTATACACAGGCATTCTACTACATACGCGGTTTGTGGCATCAGTGTTATCTGCCGTATTTAGAAAGTTGTAAGTGTTTTTTAAAAAAGAAGTTTTGCTGAGTATGTGTGTGTGTCATTTCTATATATTTTGGAAGGGTTTATGTGGAAGTTCATTTTACACGAGTTATTAATGTTCTAGTAGCAATAACAGTGATGATGACGATGATGATGACAACAACAATAATAATATGCCAAACTTTCAAACTTTGCGGTGTAGGATATCCTGCTGCTTCTTCCAACAGTTCGAACATTCTACTGCTAATGGGCGAGAGTTAATTACTACCGTTATTTCCACCCTTCCAATTGGACAACTATTGTTTGAAACTGTCTACGCTTAGCTACGGTTGGATAGACACTAACCGGTCAAGAGGCTAGTTAGTACTAGCTTGCGTACGTACACCCCCCCCCCCACACACACACACACACACGCGTGCTATGTATATCTCCCCATATTCATACTCATGCGTACGTATATGTATATACACATGCACGCGCGCAAGCACACATCTCTTAATTCAACTTTATACTTACATAGAAGGGATAAAAATATTAATGTAATGGTAATAGAATTAAATTAGTAGACTTTTAAGAAGACTATAAGCAGATAAAAATAATAGTAATAATAAGAATAAATAAATAAATAAATAAATCACCATCCTTATGTATATACATATAGATATACACGCATACACACACAGCCACATATACATATATATATATATACACACACACACACACATATATATATATATACACACACACACACA
>NC_068981.1:87325986-87326332 GCF_001194135.2 Octopus bimaculoides
ATATATATATATATATATATATATATATATATACACATATATATATACACACACATACACAAATATACATACACATACACACTCACCCATATATACATGCTAAGAAGTATCCTACTCAAAGTTGATACACTCAAAGTGAGCCATTATGGTGGTTATTTGTGGACTTAGTGAATTTACGTGTGATTGTATTTTAATGTTTCCACTGTTCAATTAAAACAAGGGGCGTTAATTACTATAGGGATAATAATGAAAGGGGATGGCCCTAAGGTTAAGTACCCTACCTAGCTATCATTAGCTTACATAATTGAGTAAATGAATGAATAAATAGTTGTCATTGCTATTGCTG
>NC_068981.1:87326342-87327035 GCF_001194135.2 Octopus bimaculoides
TGAATGAATAAATAGTTGTCATTGCTATTGCTGCCACCACCAGCATCAATACCCCCACCGTATGCGATATCGCTGGCTGGTTAATTAATACATTGGTTTAGATGGGAAGATAAGTAGATAATAATCGATCCGACGGACAATCGATGAATAAGACCGTCCAAATCCTGGCAGAATATCGCTGAGTACCAGAGGCCCTAGTATGCGTAAGGCTGTCGCCCCCATATTCTCCTATATACTCGAAATGTGCATACACACACGCATATATGTCCATGTGTATATATCTCCACAGGCACACAACATTTTCATGGATGATTGTAGGTACCCAGGTTCACACATATTCATATACGGACATACATACACACATTTGCCCGCACACACACACACACACACACACACATAGACATTAGATGATACACACATCTACATACGTATGTATACATACACATTTCTCCATACACCCGTCTATATATGCATATCTGTACGTACATATACACACCCATATATATTCCCATATACAAATTATGTTCCCTCGCATACACCCATACATACAAAACTGTGTAACCAACAATCAGTACATCCGTATGTACACAACTACATACCCACCTATACGCATACACATACATACATATACACCCATTCACACACACACACACACACACACACACACACACACACACACACACACACACACAC
>NC_068981.1:87327316-87328462 GCF_001194135.2 Octopus bimaculoides
ATATATATATATATATATATATATACACATATGCACATACACGTACATACACCCACGTATGTACTAACAAGCAAATAGATATGCAGGTGAATACACACAGGAGGAGTATTTATAGTAATAAAAACCAACAACAACAATAACAACGACAACACATGTAGATACATCTACATGTGCATATACATACACACATACCTATACCCATAGATACTTATATTAATATTAATACAGGGGCGGTGCTTGTAGTGCTAACTATTCTCTAATGTATGTCTGCCTGCCTCTATGTGAATATCAAGCTAGGTATACCTGCTAATTTCTATACCTATATATACACACACACACATACATACACACACACATACACACACACATATATATATATATATATATATATATATATATATATATATTAGCCAGCACAATGCCAGCAAGGTATAATTAGTTATCGCTAACGAAAAGCGGTGCCCTAGTACTAGGTTTTCTCTTATATTAATTATATGTATGTAGATGACAGAATTTGATATACCATAACATAGCATAGGAATAGTGGTTAACTTAAATAAATACTATTTAAAACAGGGGCGGTATCTTGACCCGAGTTCTACTTGAATTTAGAGAAAGTACATCCAATTCTGTGAAGGCATAAAACGTTTCTTTCCTTCAAACTATTGTCGTTAATACAACTTTTCGGCTGATACACCCTCCAGCCTTCATTAGGTGTCTTGGGGAAATTTCGAACCGAGGTTCTCATTCCTAAGGTATTTTTTATGTTATTATTATTATTATGATCATCATCATCATTATTATTCAGGTCAATGCCTGGAATCGAACTCGGAATATTGGGACTAAGAGCGCGGGCTACTAACCCCAAGATTCTGAGTTCGATTCCAGGCAGTGACCTGAATAATAATAACAACAACAACAACATCGAAAAATACATTAGGAATGGGAACCTAGGTTCGAAATTTCCCCAAGACACCTGATGAAGGCTGGAGGTTACAGAGAGAGAGAGAGAAAGACAGAGAGAGAGAGAGCGGAAGAGAGAGACAGGGACAGACAGACAGAGAGTGTTTGTAAGAGCCTTGCTATCATGTTAATCTTTCGTATGTCCAAAATTTGGCCAAATGCGTTTTTTTTTTTTTTTTTTTT
>NC_068981.1:87328536-87333589 GCF_001194135.2 Octopus bimaculoides
TTTTTGCCTGAAATAGCCAGTTCTTCTTGTCAAACTATTGTATTTCCAGCTGCTTCAGGTGCCAAGATATCAAATATTGTCAAAGTTAAGTACAACTGTTTTGCTATGGAATGGTGAAACTATTTTGTCATTTTCTGAAAAAACATTTTCGACTTTCGACACTTTTGCATATATATATATATATATATATATATATATATATAAGACGAATGCATGAATGAATCTTTATTTGTTATTCAAACATCGATTAAACAATCTTTTTGAACAATAAAACTGCCTCCCTTGTAGGTAATATTTACAATGTGATGTTTCAGGTTTTTCAAGACACAACATATAATGAAATTAGAGATAGTGATTACAAATTTTGATTGGTGAGTAGCTTGAAGTAAACACCTTTTTTTTGCTCTAATTCATTAGGTGTTCCTATTTCATGCACTTTGCCGTTTACAACTACAGCAATTTTGTCAGAATCCTGAATCGTTGAGAGCCTGTGGGCAACAACTAGGCACGTACGACCTTGTCTTGCTTTATTGAGAGCTTCTTGAACAACCTGCAAAGAATTATAAATAAAATAAATAAGTATTTTAAAACAATAGACGAAACAAATTCAATTTACAAATAATTGATTGTAGAAACAAATATAAATGTAGATAGAAAATTAACATAAACATCTATTTACATGAAAGAAAATTACCGGAGAACTTCTAATTCTTCCAAATCTTTCTACTAAAACTGTTTTGAAGCCATTTGTGGGGAAGAAAGAGAGAAAAATACAACAATGCAGCATCAAATGCTTCAACTGGTCGCACACAACAAGGTTCAACTGAACCTACTGAAGCAAGCCACTCGCATCATTATCACGGGCGATGGCGAGACTAAGGCGTTGGAAAAACTAAGCATCACCCTCAGGCATTACCTGGTACCTCGGTGAAGCGAGCTGCCAAAGATGACAAGAACTTCGCGGTTAGCGACCCAGTCCCTCCAAACGTCTCAAACACCACAGGCTGGAAGAGATAGTTCACTGCCAGGTCCCGATACTTCAGAGTTTTGTTCTGTTCGGCTACAGAAGCAGTGACCCTCACATCTATTGTAGCTTCCAGGATGTGGAAGGGAGCAAAAGAGTCGCAGACTGTGACGTCCCAAATGAGGCACCTACCTCTAACCCAAGAACAAAGGGTAAGACCAACTGATCTCTTTGAATAAGATCAGCGATTATATAAAACCAAGTATTTGACTTGATATTTTTTTTTAATTGATCCCGCAAGTATGAAAAGCAAAGTCGGTCTCAGTAGATTTATATTCAGAATATTATTGCCAGAACAATGCCGAAAGATATTTTGTTCGACGCTTAAACAATGTAAATATCTAATGAAAAAGCAATGATGAGCTGTATTAACCAATGATATAGTTCATTTGTAGTATATATGGAAAATATTGATTCCAAAGCACTTAACATTGATATGATACAATCATAGTTTCATTTAAGCTCACATCACTCTTCCTTAACCTTTCAAATCATCTTCGACTAACTCATTCGTTTAAGCAACCCTTCCCATACATACTATGACCATTTTGTGTTGCTTTTATAGCATTACTACCTATTCTGAATTCATAAAACATTATATTAAATACTCCGTGGACACATCCATTTCAATGACGGACAAATCAGTAAGTGAATTAGCTAATTCTTACTGTAATAATATCAATTCCTATTTAACAACCATACAAGGTCATGAAAATATGTGTTGTGACCATTCACATATTATAAAATAACAAATAAAGCTATCCAACTTACAGACACCAGATTCCAGGCACTACCAGGTGCATTTACCCATTATTTAAACAGTTGAGAAAATATTAAAGGCTATGGTAAAAGTAATGAGGAAGTTTTTGCATTGATGTTTTGCAAACAACTTGCACATGCAAGTGCTACTAGTCGAAAGCTCCGCATACCGGAAGCCAACAAGTGTATGGGGTCATCAGGAGAGAATGCACGCCGTTTCAGGGCCTACCTCTCGACAGCACCATTGCGCACCGCCCATCATTGATATGAGGTCCTGCTTGCGAGATCAACTGGTTATTAAATAAAGCTCAATATACTTCTAGCCACCGCTCATCATCTCTTTTTAACCAAATCTAATGGCTAGCCTTTTCCACTGTAGTTTGGATATCGGTCATGGTGGTATTTACTTTACGATGAGTTAGGCATAACGATAACAACAGTCGCCTGACACTGTGTCCAACAAATCCTCTACATCCAACTTCAATTAGAAAATGCTCCGCTTTCCAGCCTGCGTCTTCACATTCCTCGAGGGAGTTTACATAACAGTCAATCTCTCGAGCCTGGAGTGGTGTCCATGTTATTTTAATGAGGAACCGTTAACTCGACTAGATTCATTACTTTCTTTCACACCACATTAAAATGTCCGGTTTTTTCGTAACTGAGATGGGAAAGAGTCCCTGGCACCCTGGTAAATCTGCAGTCACCTCCCAATAGTCGTTCCACTTTTCATCGCTCACAGGAAGTTTCTTCTTCTTGAAACGGATCTGCTGTCCTGAGCGTACAAAGGTAATGAAATCTCTAGTTGATACTTTCACCGGTTTTTTTTTCTCCACTGTTGTTGAAATCAATTTGGTTCTTTATAGCATCGAAGATAACCTTAAGGACTAGGTTGTATATCTATTCAATGCTAGTGAACAGTCGGAAAGAATATGTTTCAGTGTTCTGACCTTTCCGCATTTGCATATATCATTCTCTGAGACATTCCATCTTACTAGATGTACAG
Organism: Octopus bimaculoides; assembly: GCF_001194135.2. NCBI lineage: Eukaryota > Metazoa > Mollusca > Cephalopoda > Octopoda > Octopodidae > Octopus > Octopus bimaculoides. The sequence continues at coordinate 87,331,323 of NC_068981.1, forward strand.
GTGATGGCAAGACATCATAGGATGAACGAATCAGAAAACTTAGCCGAGATGTAGTCCACCTCCATATCTCATTCCAACTTATTTTTCTCTTAACAACATGTTCTTACCATATCGTCATCTATCCTTGCTGAGAGCATTGGATCAAACAAAGTTCTCTTCTCTCTGCTTCCCTTGTTTTGACGCTGTTACTAACAACAGATCTGCGTTCGCGCCGCAACATACTTGCAAACGGTCTGGACCAATTTGCGCCAAAACCAAGTCCCTTCCGATGAATTTACGTTGCACCCACCATGTCATGGTGTGTTAGAGAAGACAGCATGCCATCAGTCTCTGCTTCTGTTTTCCACTTTCTGGCTGTTTCTACATCTGGTGGATTACGCCTTCAACTCTCGCAGCATCATCACCATTCGTACCTTCCCTAGTTTATAAATTTCGACTATTGGCACCAGTGGTAACTGCAACGGGCCTCTTTTACGATAAAGAGCTGAACTGTTCAATATCTGAAGTAGGCCTAGCCACTTTCTAATAAATACATTACATTTTTGGGTAAATAGATGTACTACACCCAGTACATATGGCATGACTAGATATGTACGAATAAATGAGTGGGAGAGAGGAGGAAGTAAAGAGAGAGAATAACATAAATTAATACCTTTTCGCTTTCAGTATCAAGAGCTGATGTTGCCTCGTCCAAAAGCAGTATTTTAGGATTTCTTACTAATGCTCGAGCAATAGCAATTCGCTGTTTCTGTCCACCGCTTAGCTGCGATCCTTTCCCTCCAGGTTTAGTTTCATAACGCTAAAGATGAAAAGTAAAAATTTGTAATTGTAAATTAAACTATAAAAATAATAGGTAAAAGCTTATTTTATTGACATTGACTTTTGCATTATCAGTTATGTAGTTACTTTCAAAATATATGTACAGGGAAGTCCCAGAGAATCGACACATTTTCTCCCTCAGTCACAGCTTCAGGATGGTGTTTATACCATTTGTCAGCTGTTTTGATTTTATAATGCCGACATATTGTCCAGTGTAAATACTGGCCGACTCTGTCATGTCTTGCTTTATATTCTACAGGCACTAAGACTCTTCACCCTGAGATTAGGTGGCCTATAGTTTCAATCTCATCGTTACAGAATCGGCATTTTGGGTCAGCTCTATTTTTTATTACACTGGCTTGGTAGTTCCAGATTAATAAGCTTTGGTCCTGAGCAGCTAGCTCTGAACTTCGTAACCAATGATGTGTGTATTTCTGGTCGACATCAGCTTGCTTGTTACGGGTCACATACTTGCCATGCAGAGGTTTCTGTTCCCATCTGCTAGCTAATTTTTCATGTGCTTTTGTCTTTGCAATTAATTTTATTTTCTTTGCAGCAGCAGTTGGTGCATTTCCTTCAACCTGATCAATCTGGTGGGTATCTAAGAGATCAGTAGCGAATTTTTTGCTCTCTTTCAGAATAAAGTGAAGTTTTTCGGTCTTTCATGTTTTTCAACAAGTTTTAGCATCCAATTGTTGGTTGTTTCAAGGTATTTGGCCAATCCAATTGTGGTGGTTTTGTACATAAGTTCAAGCTGGATCAAGCCTCGACCTCCCTGAGCTCTGGGAAGGTAAAGACGATCCACGTCTTTTTGGGATGGTGCATCTTATTACAAGTCAGTAGCTTGCGGATTTTTCTTTCAATTTTCATTATTTCACTAGTATTCCAGTTAACCACATTGGAGCTATAAAGAACAACTGGGACTGCTAATGAATTTATGGCTAACACCTTATTATATGCATTCAGCTCAGACTTCAGAACTGCTCGATCTCTTCTATAACATTCCTTCCTAGCCTTCTCTTTCATGCTTGCATGCTGGATAATAGAGCCTTCATTTATTCCTAGGTATTTATAGGTTTCCTGCTCAAGTTCCTTTATTACTGTTTTGACATCTAATTCGATTGAACTTGGCTTTACCAGTTTCCCTTTCTTAAAAGTGACACGCTTTTCGAGGCCAAACTCCATCCCGATATCATCACTGAATCTTTTCACAGTATGTGGTAGTCCTTCAAGCTCTTCATCATCTTTGCCATATAGTTTTAAATCATCCATATAACATAGATAGCTTATTTTCCTGTTGTCAATTTTGTAGCCATACCCTGTTCTATTCAGTTCACTTGAGAGTGGTATTAGTGCTATGCAGAAAATTAGTGGTGAAAGTGAGTCACCTTGGAAAATTCCACAGTTTATGCTAATATTGTTTGAGCGCAATACTCCATTAGAATGAT
>NC_068981.1:87333599-87335616 GCF_001194135.2 Octopus bimaculoides
TGGAAAATTCCACAGTTTATGCTAATATTGTTTGAGCGCAATACTCCATTAGAATGATATAATTGGAGCTTCGTGTTCCATAGTGACATATACTTTAAAAAATCTGAAATCACAGGAGAAATTTTGAAAATGTCCAGCGATTTCAGAATCCACGTATGTGGTATGCTGTCAAAGGTCTTTTTATAATCAATCCAATAAAGAGCTGAGATTTCTGCGCTTGTTATGGCAGTTCTCAAGGATCATGCGATTAATTAGGAGCTGATCTTTGCATCCGTATGAGCCTCGTCTGCATCCTTTTTGTTCAGTGGGAAAGAGGTTATTCTCTTCCATAAACGTATATGTTTTCTCCACTAGAATAGATGTCAAAATCTTATAGGTAATAGACAAACATGTTATAGGCCGTTAGTTTTTTGGGTCTTTGGCTTCGTTATTTTTGGGGAGGAGATAAGTAATACTATTTGCCATCCAATGGGGAGTTTTTTCCGGGTCTTTCATAATACTATTAAATAGTATTACTAACATTTTGTGTGCGGACCAGAGTGATGAGAGCCAGAAATTCGGTGCTCTATCAGTACCAGGGGATTTCCACTTATGAGCCTTCGTTAGTGCCCTCCTTAGGTCGGCGATTGAGATGTTTTCCCACACCTGTTCTTGTAGATTTTTGTAGGCATCTTGGGTGCGTTTGATCCAGTCTGCATTTTCAGTGTATGGTTTCTCATCACTCCAGATCCCTTTCCAAAAGTTTTCAACTTCTTCCATTAGGGATGGGTTTTCAATGGTTATTTTTTCTTTCCCTATTTCCCTGTAAAATGATTTGGCATTGGATTTGAACATCTTATTTTGCTTGTAGAATTTGATTCTTTTCTCAAATCTACGTATTCTCTGAGCTTTTGCTTGAACTTTTTAAGTGTTTCATTCGGTGACATTAGTTCTTCTCTTGTTGACAGTCCATATTTTCTCACAATCTTTCTACCTTTTCTTGATCTCGCACCATTTCCAGAGATTAGCTCAGTTAATATTGATATCTCCCTTCGCAATGGTTCAATCTCAGTTTCAATTCTACTCCTCCAGTTTTATTTTCTTTTCGAATTTGGTATTGTTGGCTTTTTGGATGTTAAACAGTGTTTTATGTTGATGTGCATTTGAGAGTTTATGGAGTGGTTCCCTATCATTCATATTTGTATGCCCTACAACTGCAAGCTCATTCAGAACTTCCTCTTTCATTTCAATGATAGATTTTCTGTGTTGTTCAGCAAATATGTGGTCTTCAAATTCTGTTTTGACATCATTTTCCTGGCTGTTTTTTCTAAGGTCATTATATTTTCCTTTTTCTTCAGGCTCTTGAGTGGTTTCGGTAGATAGTCGCCTTTCAGTCAGTGCTTGTGGTCCAACATTCCTCTCCTCTGCTTCGTTATTTCTTTCCTGACTTATATTTAGGTCATTCTCTACCACTTTTTTAATAGAGGTTAATTCTACATCTGTGAGTCTGGTATTATTGAAGATATCTCTTCTAACATTTTCTAATCTATTTTCATCCAGGTTTGGTCTGCTAGCTGGATTCCGGCTCCTCTAAATTCTGTAGGATTTTGCGGTGTGTTTCTCTTGGGTTGGCCTACTTAATGCAAAGTAATAAGCGTATATTACTTCTTTATATTCTTCCCGGTTCCATTTAGTTCTTTTACATTTTTAATTTTGTGGTCGTTGTGGTGGTGAACTTTGGGGGCTTAATTTGGGACAAATCCCGTTTAACTGACCTTCCAGGTTCGTATTCGGGGAAGATATTCTGCCAATTGAACATTTTTCGCCATCAGGCTGACAACCTCGTGATAGGCGCACTTCCAGAATAACCATTGGACAAGCGATTCGGTGTACTGTTTGAAATTTTCTTTTCTTTTTAAGTAAAGTTAAATTATTATTAAATTTTCATCATCATCATTATTATTATTATTATTATTATTATTATTATTATTATTATTATTATTATTATTCAGTAGTTTTATTTTTATAACGTGCTTTC
>NC_068981.1:87339273-87344069 GCF_001194135.2 Octopus bimaculoides
TTTAATATGTTTGTAATTTTTTTGTACATGGTGTTTTGGGGTTCGAAGATGGTCTGATTTTGATGTAACACGTGTGTTTACGATCGCTGTGCGGGTAGTGGAGGTATCAAGTTAAAATACATCATTATATTTGGAAAAATAGGAATAAATTTCAATGAGTATTACTTACTCGGGTATAGTCCAACCCTTTGTCAGCTATATTTGGGCTCCATGCGATGTCTTTATTTCCGATGTTTTTGGATAAGTTTCGGAGCAGTGATTTATCGTACTACTATTATTATTATTATTATTATTATTATTATTATTAAGGTGGTGGGCTGGCAGAATCGTTAGCATGCTGGACAAGATGCTTAGTGGTATTTCATCCGTCGCTACATTCTGAATTCAAATTCCACCAAGGTCGACTTTGTCTTTCATCTTTTCAGGGTCGGTAAAATAAGTACCAGTTGAACATTGGGGTCGATGTAATCAACTCATCTCCTCTCCCAAAATTGGTGCCCTTGTGGAAAAATTTAAAATTATTATTATTATTATTATTATTATTATTATTATTATTATTTGAAGGCGACGGGCTGGCACAATCGTTAGTTTACTGGGTGGAATGCTTAGCGATATTTCGTCTGCCGCTACATTCTGAGTTCAAATTCCACCAAGGTCGACTTTGCCTTTCATCCTTTTGGGGGTCGATTAAATAAGTACCAGTTACGCACTGGGATAGATGTTATCGACTTAATCCCCTCCCCCAAGCTGTCTTGTTGTAAAAATGTTAAATCATTATTATTATTACTATTACTATGAATAAATATATACCCAATGAATAAACATACACTCACCTCAGGTAGAGAATCTATAAAAGAATGAATGTTTGCTTGTTGAGCAGCTTTGACAACTTCATCGAATGTCACCGTTCGTGACAAGTCTCCATAAGCAATATTTTCTTGGATTGAACAGGAAAATAGAACTGGTTCTTGAGAGACAATAGCAAACTGTTGACGAAGCCATGAAGTATTTAAATCATTTAGATTTTTGCCGTCCAGAAGCTGAAATATAGGTTAAAAGAATGTGTTGGAATAAACTGTTTTGAAAATTAAATATAATCCATTACAATTTCATGAAATCTCTGAAAAACCATCAAAATTAACTCAACTGTATATCCTTTTCTTCTCTAGGCACAAGGCCTGAAATTTTGGTGGAGGGGTCCGGTCCAATAGTTCAAGGTACTTGATTCATTGACCCCGAAAGGATGAAAGGCAAAGTCGACCTCAACGAAATTTGAACTCAGAACGTAAAGATAGAGGAAATACCTATTTCGTTATTGCCCACAAGGGGCTAAACATAGAGGGAATAAACAAGAACAGACGAACGGATTAAGTCCATTACATCGACCCCAGTGCGTAACTGGTACTTAATTTATCGACCCCGAAAGGATGAAAGGCAAAGTCGACCTCGGCGGAATTTGAACTCAGAACGTAACGGCAGACGAAATACCGCTAAGCATTTCGCCCGGCGTGCTAACGTTTCTTATTTCTTTATTGCCCACAAGGGGCTAAACATAGAGGGGGTGCGAACGTTTCTGCCAGCTCGCCGCCTTCTATAGAAATATTCTTTTCTACTTTAGGCACAAGGCCTGAAATTTTTGGGAAGAGGCTAATTAATTAGACTGACCAGTACGCAACTGGTACTTAATTTATCGACCCCGAAAGGGTGAAAACAAAGTCGACCTCAGCAAAATTTGAGCTCAGAACATAAATTCAGGCGAAATACCACTAAGCATTTCGCCCAGCATGCTAACGTTTCTGCCAGCTCACCGCTTTAACTCAATTGTATATCACAAAACATTTACATCAAAATAATTTATTTCTTATGTTTTTAGGTTGAAATCTCATGTTGTAACCTGAAGCCAATAATACTGGATATTAGAATGTATATAAAGATTTATGTGTTAGGTACCTAAAGGAGAATTTCCATCAGTTTCAAACATGCTGGATTATTTTGATCACAAAATAGAAAGCTAGAGCAGAGAACGGGATGTAGATATTTTATTCAAAATTCTTCACTTTTGTCTTAATCTTCAATATTTCAAAGAATAGATCAGTAACATAAAAGTTACTATTCTGAATTGAAAACTGTTACAAATACTATGTTTTCATGATCTTTGATCATTCATATTGTCATCCCATGTAATATAACCAAAACCGAATCACACAAAATGGGCTACTTCTCTGAGGCCAAAAGCTTATCAATACTAATCAGTCGCTGACCTTTTACTATGCTTAAATGAGACTAACATTAGATTGCTACCTATCTGAGATGATTTGTTGACACATACAGAAATATCCTAGACTGCATCTCCATTCTCACCAAAAATTCGGCATCTAACTGGTTGACAAATATTAACTCACCAATACATGACTACCACGACCCTACGCGTGTGTTGTATCTTTCCTAACTTCTCTTATCTTTGCTACACCAGATTCTGCTCCTCTTTAATAGCTACATACTATTTCACCCAAGCCCTTCCAATATAACAGCCTTTAGTAGTTTCGTTTTTCATCCTAAATCCACTGCAAAACAATATTCAATTGCTTCCTCTCCAGAAATGGGACCACTAGAATCGATACCACCCACTCTTTATTTGTATAAAAATATCAAATCAACCTCAGCAGTTCTGGACATTATAGTTTTATATTTTAAATATTAAATATGATCCATTGAAACTGCAAGAAATTTCTGAAAATTAAATTAGAAAAAATAAATTCCAAATCAATATCACAAAATATTGACATCAACCTAAGTTATTTATTTCCAGGATTTTTACATTGAAAACTCGCACTGAAATATGAAACCCACAATTCCAGATAATAGGAAGTATATAAAAATATACATGTGACATACTAATCAGGGTTGCCACCTTTCATCCTCTGAAAGATATCTTGTCAACAAAGGCAAGAGTATTTTGTGTTTGTTTCATTTTAACTAGTTATAAAGATGGTTAAACGTGTCTAATCTTTTAGATTTGTATACAAGATATATTAATGTCTGAAATTCATTTGCAGTCATTACTGATCAACTGATAAAATTATTGGGACAAAATATTGCTTTTACCATTATTTATGAAGTAATTAATGACTAAACTGATACATTTGCTAATGTTTGCATTAATTTTATCCGTTCATGTGATATAGCATCTTCGCGTGTTATAAAATGTAAAGTTGAATATAAAACTTTTTTTTTTTTTGTACACAAACAAAATTTAATCCCTTTCTATTTATGCTTCAAATTTATCCTGAAAGACACAGCATGTTGTGATAATATATTAGTAAACATAGACTACGTACCACTGATCCTGTATCTGCTTTGTAAAACTTTTCGAGTAACTGCATACAAGTACTTTTTCCACAACCACTTCCTCCAACGAGAGCAACTGTTTCACCTTGCTTGACATCAAAATTCAAGCCTTGGAGAACGTTTATGTTTGGACGGCTTGGATAACGAAACTCAACGTCTTTAAACTGGATATTTGCTTTAAAACTATCCTAAAAAGGAGAGAAAAAAACGAATAGCATTCATAATAAAGAAGGGTAGAGAGCTGACAATTGCTATTGCATCGGAAAATATGCCTTACGGCATTTTTTCCAGAGCGTTATATCTTAAGTTCAAATCCCACCAAGGTCAACTTTGCTTTTCATCCTTCCAGTGTTGATAAAATAAAATACCAGTTGATGGTACTTTCTAAAATAAAATAAAGTACTGGGGTTGATATTATCGACTAAACTCCTTTCCTCAAAACTGCTTGTCTTATGCCTAATCTGAAACCATTATGTTGACGGAAAGACAAATTTCAAGAGAAATGGCAAAGCTGACTTGATCTATCCCTGTACTTGGCAGTGATGTATGTTGCTAAACAACAAGGTTTTGGTTATAGTTTCGAAATGTTTCAAAACTTTGCACTCATGTTTTCCTGATGCATAGACTAAAAATAACATCCTCCAGAACAGTTATAATAATATACTAGTGTTAGATCTCTAATGAATACTGTCTACTTCTTTCATTGATCTGAGACTGATAAAATTCAAAACTATTCCCAAATAATAACAATGAAAACAGGACTACATCAACACCAGTGCTGGTGAGGGAAGCTATAATACTATCTAGTTAAAATCAGACGGCAACAATAGCGATAGTGACTAAAATAAATTCACCTGGAGTTGCAGTGTGAACAATGCAATGTTTACTATTGTTCAACAAGGAGAATGCTTGAACAAGTTACCCAATATTCTGTGAAATGACGTAAGTCATAAATTTGCATAATACATACATCTGAGTATATACGACAGGTGAAAAAGGTAAAATACTGAAACTGAAAGAAACCACAAAAGAAACAATAGTTTATGAACAGTTTAATTCAGTAGCTGAAACTTCACAAAGGTAAAACATCAGCTTGCTATATCAGATATATGTTGTTGTTGGCACTCCGTCGCTTACCACGTCGAGGGTTCCAGTTGATCCGATCAACGGAACATCCTGCTCATGAAATTAACGTGCAAGTGGCTGAGCACTCCACAGAAACGTGTACCCTTAACGTAGTTCTCGGGATTATTCAGCGTGACACAGTGTGACAAGGCTGACCCTTTGAATTACAGGCACAACAGAAACAGGAAGAGTGAGAGAAAGTTGTGGTGAAAGAGTACAGCACGGTTCTGCCACCATCCCCTGCCGGAGCCTCGTGAAGCTTTAGGTGTTTTCGCTCAATAAACACTCACAATGCCTGGTCTGGGAATCGAAACCGCGATCCT
>NC_068981.1:87344079-87348806 GCF_001194135.2 Octopus bimaculoides
CAATAAACACTCACAATGCCTGGTCTGGGAATCGAAACCGCGATCCTATGACTGCGAGTCCGCTGCCCTAACCACTGGGCTATTGCACCTCCACATCAGATATATGAAGATATTTATAAATGAAAACTTAGGATAACGCTGTTACATCAACTCTTTCAAGCACGTAACACTCTGAGTATGTTTGGCAAAGAAAGACAAAGAAAAGAAAAAAGTTACAAAATGTTTACTCTTTTACTCTTTTACTTGTTTCAGTCATTTGACTGCGGCCATGCTGGAGCACCGCCTTTAGTCGAGCAAATCGACCCCAGGACTTTTTCTTTGTAAGTCTAGTACTTATTCTATCGGTCTCACATGCCGAACCGCTAAGTTGGGGACGTAAACACACCAGCATCGGTTGTCAAGCGATGTTTGGGGGACAAACATATACACGCACACCTACATATATATATATATATATATATATATATATATATATATATATATATATATATATATATATATATATATATACATACATACATACCTATATACGAGGGGCTTCTTTCAATTTCCGTCTACCAAATCCACTCACAAGGCTTTGGTTGGCTATAATAGAAGACACTTGCCCAAGGTGCCATGCAGGGGAACTGAACCCGGAACCATGTGGTTCGTAAGCAAGCTGCTTACCACACAGCCACTCCTACGCCTATATGTTGCTTAGCAACATTTCTTCCAGTTCTTTACATTTTTAATTCAGATGCAACTGAAAATAACTTTACCTTTCATGTTTTCAGAGTTGATAAAGTTAGTACCAGTTATGTACTGAGGTCGATGTAATTAACTAGCCCCTTCTCCTAAAATTTCAGGCCTTATGCCTACATTAGAAAGAATTTAATAACAGCCAATTTAATATGACTACGAAGTAGATAGTTCAAAAATTTATTGAAGTTGCTTATCTTATTTTAAATGTTTCTTGCTTCTGAAATCGAATAATTCAAATGTCGAATATTTACTTCAAAATAACAGTGAAATAAATGAAATTATATTTATGATCATATATATAGTAAGAGGAAAATATTAGACAAGAGCTATTATTACTTTGCAGTGGCAAAAACAGGGGAGAACATGCAACATGTTTCCCTCTATTGAAGCTCGCTCAGGGTCCTCGGCAGTCATCGTAATTTTCCAAATCATTAGTGATCAAATCGCAAACTGAACATACAGAAATATATATTCATTGTTCTATGGTAAGAAAGTTATTAAAAATTTTAATAATTCTTAAACTGCACTCACAAGTTAATTAACATTTAAGGTGAAAATATACTCAATATTTAGAACATTAATATTTCAAAGTTAAGTCAGATATCTGATAAAATAAGACTATTATCTGACAGCAGATACTTACCGGTTTGTCTCCTTTTTCTAAATACATATCGATTGCAGGTAATTGGTCAAGCAAATTCATTATTCTTGCTGCAGAAAGTGATACTTCTGTTACATCTGGGAGTAATGTAGCATGTTGTCCAATTATTAACATCACAATAACTATGACACATAATATTCTGAAAATTAATGAATACATAATTAAGATGGTAATCGATAAAGTCTCTACAAAGGTTTAATAGATGATATAGACAAACATTCCATATAGCATACCATGATAAATTGATACAGAAAAGAATACAATTTCCGATCAGAAAATACATAACAAAATTTCACATCATTTTCATTCTTTGCTTACCAATGGCAGAGATTAGCAAAATGCCTTTCAGAAACTAGAAACTATATTTTTGTGACTTTGTTTTTAAATATTTAAGTGATATTATTAGTTACTGTTCTTCTCTTACAAGTTCAAAGTGTAAAACTAATAACTGAGGGAGTAAAAAAAGAAATTTGATAAGCCATAACACTTTTGAAGGTTTTAAGTTTCTTTTTTTTCTTTTACTTGTTTCAATCATTAGACTGTGGCCATGCCGGGACACTACCTTGAAGAATTTTTAGTTGAATGAATCTATCCCAGGACTTATTTGTTTTAAAGCCTGTTACTTATTCTATTCATCTCTTTTGCCAAACCACTAAGTTATGGGGGCATAAACACACCAGTTGATAAACAGTGGTGAGGGACAAACACAGACATAAAGACACACATACACACACACACACACATGACAGACTTCTTTCAGTTTCTTTCTACCAAATCCACTCACAAGACTTTGGTTGGCCTGACACTATAGTAGAAGACACTTGCCCAAGGTACTGTGCAGTGGAACTGAACCCAGAACCATGTGATTGTGAAGCAAGCTTCTTACCACACAGCCACAGAGACAATTCTGTGAGTTATGACATTTCCTAAACAGATATGTCTTTATAAAGAGGTAATGAGTGGACATGCATATTTTGAGGGATATTGCTTTTTCTTCTGTACTTTATCTAACCATCAACTAGCCGCAAACACATTGCTTAAATGCCAATTAGAATTAGCCATGTGACACAAATGGATAGACCAATTTGCATATTATGCATATTAAGCTGAAAATTTCAATAGGTAGTAACTGTATGCTTGGAGAATTTATACAAAGAAATAATGTTCTTAACAGTTAAAAAATTGAAACTGATCTGTTGCATGCGGGTCATAAATCAGAAATATGCACAAAAGCAGCCTTTGATAATCAAAATTATAGAAATGTCAGAGGATGCAAAAGAGCCAGAGAATATAATTCTAAACAAAATTCTAAAACACGTACATAGTCACGCACACACATGTTTATGTATGTTTTCATAAATATTTGTGTGTGTGTGTGTGTGTGTGTGTTATATGTATGTAAACATGCAAGATTCACTGGGGCATTACCAAAACAGTCCTTCAATACACAATACTACAAGCACTGAAGTAAAGGAATTTGCCTCCTATTAAAAAAATAAAGTGAGGTCCTCCCACCTTGTAGATATTGATCACATGACCAATATCCTCCATAAATCCCAAAAGTAAGCTAATTAACACCTTCAAAAGCTTATTGTTGGTAGTTAATGCATCCTCAATGCTATTAATTTCAACATATTAGACATCTTATCAATGGAATTGTATTGTTGCAATTATTAAGTCATTCCATGGTATTGAAGATAAAGATCACTGGCAGCTTTTCCCAATTTGATATCAGCACATTGAAACTGTTCCTTCTGAAAACTTGGACTTCCATAAGCAATTCACTTCAATTAGCAACCTGCATATTAAGATGTGATGAACACTAAGAAGTCATTCCTACTGGGTCAAAACAGAGTGTGAGCCATCACTTGACCTCTCCGTGAAGAGCTATGACAGCATGGATTTGAAAAATCTCATGGAATGTTCATCATTGATACTTCAAGAGCGTTAACTTCACCATTACCTTCAGTTTAACTTTGATAAGTTTCAGCCAGTATAGGCCCAGGCCACACCTAACTTAATAGCACCACCAGTTTACGCAGAGATAATGGCCTGACAATCTCACACAATAATTTTGTCCATCAAGCTCTTCCTAAATTGATCTAAGCCATAATAGATTTATGAAGGGCTTATGAAGAACTTGTGAAGGCTTAAATATGAGTATTAGTACCAACCTAATAACAGCTAACATATAAGATCTTAAGACTGGTAAATTACCCTTGTATGAAGGTACACAGAGGTTCTATATACATCTGCAAAAACTCCAATCACTATTTATACTGTTTTGTATATGTTATAAAACATTTGGCTTATTCTCAGATTGGCAAATTTTTGAATGATCAACCCCCTTTTATAGCGACACACTAGCCAAGTGCAGCCTCATTAAGAAGTTAGTGTACATGGATGATACTCACAATGCCACAACTCAGCACAGAGTTAAGCAAAGGAAAGCTGGTTCAATCCAGTGCTCAACCAATACTTATTTTATCTACCCAGAAAGGATGAAATCAAAAGATGACCTTGGCGGGATTTGAGCTTAAAACATAAAGCCAGTAAAACTGCCACTAAGCATTTTGTCCAACATGCTAACAATTCTGTCAACTGACAGCCTTTGTTGAAACTCTTAAAAGAATCTATTTCCCATAAAATTTAATGATGGTGGGAAATGACTGATGTTAAAATTTAAGTTTACTTCTTACTTGAATACTTCCACGTAGTCCATATAACATTTTGAGATCAATACACTTCCAACATAGAAATTACATGCGTAATATAGATAAATCATAGCTTGAGATACGGCAAAAGTTATTCCAGTTTTATAAGCTGATTTCATGTTCTCTCTGAAAAAAAATAGTGAAAAAGAGAGATAGACAAATACATAATGTGAACTTTACAATCTTGTACATTCTATCTGGAAATATCTTGTATGCCAAAATATTTTAATTATTTTGTTACATCTGCTGGTGTTTGGCAAACTCCTAAGATGCTAACTTATTGTAGCAGTTGCAAGAGAAATACCTAGCCAAGGATAAACCTCTGTACCTGGCTTTCGTTGACATGGAGAAAGCCTTTGACAGGGTCCCCCGATCCCTTATCTGGTGGTCAATGAGGAAACTTGGGATAGAAGAATGGCTAGTGAGAGCTGTGCGAGCCATGTACAGAGATGCGGCCAGTAAGGTGAGGGCTGGAAATGAGTACAGCAATGAATTCCGGGTAGAGGTAGGGGTCCACCAAGGTTCCGTCCTCAGCCCCCTATTATTTACCATAGTCCTCCAGGCAATCACAGAGGAGTTCAAGACAGGTTGCCCCTGGGAGCTCCTCTATG
>NC_068981.1:87349954-87358754 GCF_001194135.2 Octopus bimaculoides
ACCATTTCGAGCGTGGCCATTTTCGTGCGGGTGACACGTAAAAGCACCCACTACACTCTCTGAGTGGTTGGCGTTAGGAAGGGCATCCAGCTGTAGAAACTCTGCCAAATCAGACTGGAGCCTGGTGTTGCCATCCGGTTTCACCAGTCCTCAGTCAAATCGTCCAACCCATGCTAGCATGGAAAGCGGACGTTAAACGATGATGATGATGATGATGATGCAAAGAAATTAGCCTGGCAGAAAAATTTCCCCAAGATATTTACAACAGCCAAACTTTTTTTTAATATGAGTTGTAAGTGGAAGGAATTTATTCAGTTGGAATCAAAACTGGAATGTAAATTCGGTTTACAATTAACCTACCACCACTCTACAACCTTTGTGCTTCGCTTACCATATTCTTGACTTAACTTCATTACAATTAAGGTTACAATGTAAATGACTTGCATTCCTTTATTTAAGGTTTGAAAGCTAAAACAAAATATCGCTAGCATTCTTTATTTACTATGCACAATGTTTCTTAGAGGTAAATGACATTCACACAAACTTTTTCTGAAATATTCTGTTCAAATATAGATTAAAGAAATAAGCTTGATTCAGAGATGCTCAGACCTACACTTACTCTATAGATACTTAAGTTGTGAGTTATAAATTCATGAATAACAACACCTTTAATTTTCTTTAAAAGCCAATCTATTTCCTGACTAGAATTTTAGTCCAGAATTAATACAAAATGGAAAAAAAAACTTTTATTGATCTTACTTGCTGCTAGAATATAATTTACTCAAACATTTTTCATAAAACATCTTCTCAAGAGACAATGACAATACGGTTTTGATATTATGAAATACTTCTGATGATAGCTATAATGAAAAGAAATAAAGAAATTTAAAACAATTTAGAAACAGGTGTGGTTGTGTAGTTTGTGTAGGAAGAAGTTTGCTTCTCAACCACGTGGTTCTGGGTTCAGACCTACTGCATAGCACCCCTTGGGCAAGTGTGTGTGTGTGTGTCTTTGTGTATGCGTTTGTCCCCCCAGCACCGCTTGACAACTGGTGTTAATATGTTTACGTCCCTATAACTTAGCAGTTCAGCAAATAAAAACGGTATAAGAACCAAGCTTTACAAATAAAATAAGTACTGAGATCAATGCGTTCGACCAAAATTCTTCAAGGCAGTGCCCCAGCATGGCCACAATCTAATGACTGAAGAAAAAGATAAAAGATAAAACAGGGCCAGGAATATTGGGGAATGAAGTAGTCGATTTAATCAATCTAGTGTCGCTGCAGCTGCTGCTGCTGCTGCAGTTGATGTTATGGGTGCTGTGTTGGTAGTGGAGTGGCTTTATGTTGTCTTAGTTTTTGTTATGTACAGAAGACCCTGGAATGGTTGGTGTTACAATATGTGTCGCACCTGAGCCACCTATCCTCCACTATAGCATGTATTTCATAAGGTTGATGATCTTGTCTGGGTTTGACTATTGTATGTGGAACAGGATTTCTATATGAATTTCCAACCGGTTTTCCTTATGATATCACCTCATACAGAAGGTAATGTTCCCTATCTCTTAGACAACTCAATCTCCTAACTACCAGAGGTTAAATTCTTGCAGCCTATCCAGTTCCTTCACCTTTACCATTTGCCAGTCCATTTATGCTAGAATGGACTGGTAATTTTCTCACTCTTCACAGGACAGAAGACAACCTCGGCATGAGAGCTTTTCAAAGGAACATCATTTTCACATTTATTCCATATCATCCATTTGATGTGACAAAGTCTACGAAGCTCCATATTTCTCTTTGGTATTAGCCAGCTTTTGGGGTACAGCTAGTACATCCTTCATGCCACCTTGCCATGTGAGCTTTTTTTTTTCCTTTCTTTCTCAGCTATCCAATTCTTGAGAAACTTGTTGAACTATTCTTGAGTCCTTTGCAAAGAAGCAATTCTTTGCAGTGCTTTTGCTGTTTTACAAGTTTGTGTGTGTGTTTACAAGTTGCTTCTGTTGATTCTAGTGGATGTGGCATTGGAGGCAATTGTTGGTGTTAATGTTAGATGCAATTGCCCTCCACCCCAACTCATTGTCTTGTTACTACTACGAGATCGTATTGATAATAAAATTGTTGTTGCTGCTGCTATTGTTTCTGCTGCTGTGCCTACTGTCAGGAGTGACAGTATTGCTATTGCTTATGGTTTTCATTTAGAATTTTGAACTCGTGGAAGAGAGCTATTGCTTTGGTGTTAGAAAGGGGGAGGCTTTTCTCCTCCACCAGATAGAGTTGAAAATGGAACGACCAGTCCAAAATGGAATGATCAGATCAAAAGTTCACTTTAACAAGATTCTGAGCAAACAAACAACAATTCTTTTCAAAATTACAACACAAAGCAAATTACTTCTAGCTTTGGCAACAACAATATCAACATCACAGCAACAATAACAAAATAATAATTATTATTATATTGTTCTCCCCCCTCTCTCATACACATGAACACACACATGTACATACACACATAGATAGATAGATAGATAATGAGGCTAGTGAAAGTAGTAGAGGTGGAAAGTGGAAGGCTTCCACCTTCCACCTCTACTACTTTCACTAGCCTCATTATTAACCCTAGCCCTGAATTTTATTTTCTCTTCCCATTACTCTCTAAATACCCAGCAACCCCTCTTTCTAATACACTTATTTCTCCACAAAATCATTCCATCTTTAAATTCCATTCTATCAACACCTCAAATGTAAAATTCTTCCCTGAAGATGGAGGCTGGTGTTATCCGCTGATGGAATCAATTTACAATCATTATTTTTGACCACCAAGCTCCCCAAAACAGCTTTTGGACTCGTAAAACTCTTATTCAACTCCTTTAATTCCGGATATCATTTCTATTCTCTTTAAGTCAAACATTTTTATATGTAAACATATGCGCATTTTTTGTATTAGATGTATTTAATATTTTCTGTATATCGACTTGCCTAACTTGCATGTCCTTACATTTACTCCTATAAAAAATATATGTATATAATGTATGTCATCATCATCATCATCATCATAGTTTAACGTCCATTTTCCATGCTGGCAAGGGTTGGATGGTTCGACTAGGGTCTGGGAAGCCAGGAGGCTTCACCAGGCCCCAATCTGATCTGGCAGTGTTTCAACAGCTGGATGCCCCTCCTAACACCAACCACTCCGAGAATGTAGTGGGTGCTTTTTACGTGCCACTGGCACAAAGGGCCAGAAGAGCTGGCATCGACCACAATCGGATGGTGCTTTTTACGTGCCACCAGCACAAAAGCCAGTTAATGTGGCACTGGCATCGGCCACGTTCGGATGGTGCTTTTTTACTTGACTCAGTAGGTCTCCTCAAACACGGCATAACACCCTACAATCCAAGGTACTTTTGAGTGGGCTGGTTATGCAACACTGGTGTAGGCTACAGCTGTGAACTCACTTTATTTGCCAGGTCTTCTCAGTCACGGCATACCTCCAGAGGTCTCGGTCTTTTGTCATTGCCTCTGTGAGGCCCAATGTTCAAAGGTCATGCTTCACCACCTCATCCCATGTCTGCCTTACACTGGGTACATCTTATGGAATTTCTACCTACACCTTTTCTACAGATCGAGCAGAGCCACTTACCTGAAGTGGTGCGTGATGTGTTCGCCTTCCTACTTACTAGAACTTTGGTCTTTGCAACATTGACTCTAAGGCCCTTCCATTCTAAACCTTACTTCCAAATCTGAAATTTCTTCTCTAGTTCTGGTAGTGATTCTGTTATGAGGGCCAGATCATCAGCATAGAGGAGCTCCCAGGGGCAACCTGTCTTGAATTCCTGTTATTGCCTGGAGAACTATGATGAATAAGAGGGGCTGAGGGCTGATCCTTGGTGGACCCCTACTTCTACCTGGAATTCTTCACTATACTCATTTCCAATCCTAACCCTACTGATGGCACCCCTGTATAGGGCCTGTACAGCCCTTATTAACCATTCGTCAATGCCCCGTTTCCACATCGCCCACTAGATAAGGGATCGGAGGACCCTGTCAAAGGCTTTCTCCAAGTCTACAAAAGCCAAATATAGGGGTTTATCTTTGGCTAGGTATTTCTCCTGCAGTTGCCGTACCAAGAATATAGCATTAGTGGTGCTTATATATGTATGTGTGTGTGTGTGTGTGTATGTATGTATGTATGTATGCAACGGGCTCCCATCTACTATATTCACTCAAAAGGAACTGGTTAACCTAGGGCTATAGTAGAAGATGTTTGTTTGGGACTGAACCTGAACCCTTGTGATTGTGAAGTGAACTTTTTAACCTCACAAGTGATTGCTCCAAGAAATAAAAAGATAAATTTAACGTAATTCGCCCCTTTAAAAATGTTTCTTTTTCTTTACTCTTAATTTATGCATATCCCAATTTTAAGGTGAAGAAACCTTTTTATCTAAACATCAAAGCAGCAAATCATTGATGAACATAAACATTTACTATGCCCCAACTCTCTCTCTCTCTCTCTCTCTCACACACACAGACTTATACCCAAGAAAATACAAATTAGTAAATTCGTTATAATTCCCCTCTTAAAATTTTTTTAGCATTTATTTTCTCATCTCTTAATTTGTTCTTTACTTCTAAAAGCTCTAAGAAAACACCCATTTAGCAACGATGTGCTCCAAAACCTTGAATTTATCCACCTTCCCTCTTCCTTTCTCTCTCTCTCTCTCTCTCTCTCTCTCTCTCTCTCTCTCTTTATATATACACACACACATATATATATGTGTGTGTGTGTGTGAAAGTAGGGGTGAGTGTATGTGTGCACAGGGTACCAAAAAAATCTGCATATACACTTTAACAACTGATAGTTCACTTAATTTTCATTTTTTTTTTTTTAGATATGACCCGTTACAAATGATGAAGAGAGCCAGACTAAAGGAAATTTGTCCTAAAGTGCAACTGGAAGTTCAGAAATGCAGCGGAAATACAAAGAGAGTGTTTCAAAGGGACCCACTTACACGATTACCAAACCTGTAATGCAAGGCCAAGTAAGGTGTTGTGTGGAGTGGTTCATCAGGCAGAAATGATGGGAAAAGGGAGTTGGTTTCTGGAGACAGATGAGTCATAAGTTCTTTACGAATCAGTCAGCTAAATGGCAACTGGTTTGGCAAATGTATAAGGCCCTGCTAAGAGAGCAATTTAATACGGTAGATGACATTGGTAGGGATGCAGGAAAGAGAATTGAAGATGTTGACAATGTTGTGTGGAAGATGGTGAGGCATGGATAGGCATAGAAATGGGATCTGGAGCAAAGAGAGTCCCAAAATCTTGATTGCAGCTACATAGACAACAGATATAGAGGAATTGAGAGTAAGCGATGGCACGTTTGATGTGGTAGGGATGGGAGGAAGGAAAATCGAGGCAGGGGTACAAGTCGGTAGGTTTGAGGAAGGCAGAAGTGATAGAGTGATATAATAGGTTAATGGAGACTGAGATATCTAAATAGTTAACAGAGGTGTCAGAGACGGGTGAATTCAAGGGACTGATAAAAAAAGAAAACGAATGAAATTAAGTTATTCAGATGTTTACGGGAGAGTGAAGCTGTGACGATACAATTGTCTATATAACAACCTTATAGCTCTGGGGTCTGGTGAACTCCAAGAAGATTTGATCCTCAACATAGCTGACAAAGAAGTTGGCAAGGTTAGAGCCTATTCTAACTCCCATAGCAACCTGGTAGACCTCGCCCACAAATGTGAAACAGCTGAGATTTAGTACAAGTTCAATGAGGCAGAGAAGTATAGGTGTATTAGATTCGAGGATGGTACGACTGTTGAGGAAGCACTGGAGTGATAGGAAACTATCATTATGAGGAATAATGATAGTATAGAGAAATTTCATATCCATGGTAAAGAGAAGCTGAGAAGGACCAGGAGAAAAAGAAAAGGAATTGAAGATACAAAAAGTATGGTTAGTATTGTAGATGTGGGATGAGAAGAGAGCAACTAAGAGGAAAAGGATGAGACCCAAATACTTGGAAATAAGTTCTGTAGGGCAGTTGTGTATGCTGAGACGATGGGACAGCCAGGGTTATTGTGTTTATGAATTGTGGAATGGAAATAGATGGTAGAGGTGTGAGAAATTTGGACAATGAAGTGGGTAGCGGTAGGAAGACCACAAAAGAAGAGATGGTTGTGGATATGTGCTACTGACGGGAAGGGTGGGGTTGGAGGGTAAGGGGCAACAAAATGTGAAGTTGCAAGGCTGTCTGAATGCCCTCTCCATGTAGAGTTTAGTGCCCCACACCATAACTGGTCCATCCTTGTCGTCTGGTTATATGACGATACATATATACATTTATACATGTATATGTACATATATGTGCGTGTGTATGCATATGTGTGTGTGTGTGTGATAGGTAGGTAGGTAGGTAAGTAGGTAGGTAGGTAGGTAGGTAGGTAGGTAGGTAGGTATCAGCTCGGAAGAACCTCTAACATGCAGTTAATATTTCTTAAACCAACGAAAAGGAATTTGTAAAATATTACTCACATTTATTGCTTCCTCCATCAACTCAGATTTCTGACTTAGTGTGTCGGTAAACATTTTCTGTTCAAGTGTAGAAGCTAGTACCATAACCGGGACAAAAGCGAAAACAAGTAACGCTAAGCGCCATTCATATATAAAACAACAAATCACTGCTGTTAGCATATGTCCAAGAATCTGTACAGACAGTCCAATCTTTACTCCACTAGCCTGCCTCGTAAAAATAAAGAGCAATCTTTGGAAGGATGCAGTGTAATTTAGTTAGTGACCATGTCACAGTGTGTACGACAAAAATGTATGCACCAAATAACACTGTGTAATATGATTTTTGTCCTTGGATAGCAACTGTTGTATCCTATTTGCTTACTTCGAGAATGTATGAAAAATGGCCACTATTTCCTTCAAACTTTGTTCTGTTACATTTATTCAAACCCCAAAGAATCCCTCTCAGCAGATGGTTTTGATGCTCCCCCACTATTCCTGCTCATGATCAGAGATGCACGTATTGTCTACCACTAAGGGACATGCTCAAGTGGTTAAGGTTAGGCAACTGACAAGGAAATATGTGGTATTGAGCAGAATATTTGCTACTAGCAGTATAGCCTGGCTTTGCCCGGGATTAAGTTAGGATTATTAAGCTAATCAAATTCTTTATTTCAAACCAAACTAAGTAACATCGATGTCAAATTTGGGCAGAATCAGTGTCGCAACGGGAGCGCATGGGTTGGGAGTTTGATCGGCAGAGGTGATCAGGTTACACATGCCAGCCCTTTGAAAACACCACCCCATCATCTAACCCCTTTTTGCCCATGGGTTGGGAACCCTTCCAGCAAGGAAAATAAAATGCCCAAAAGGGCTCCCAATTCTCTGTGTCAGAAGCGGTTATGTTCAGATCACAACTAAGTCTTAAGTATATATATATATATATATGGGCAACAAACACATACACACACACACACACACACACACATACATACATACACATACGTACATACACCAATTGCATACGTATTTTTTGTACGCATACATGTTCGTATGTGTGTGTGTGTGTGTGTTGCCCGTATATCAACAAAACACTTTTTTCCTTGATGGAAAAAAAACAACAAAAGTCTTAACAAAAACTTACTCGTCACTAGAAAGGGACTCAACTCCTGTTTGTAAACAATTGTGATTTCTCGACTTGAAAATTGTTAAAAGTTTTGGTTGAAAATTTATTTTTACTACTATTCGCTGGTGCCTCTGGGAAAAATATGTGGACGTGCATAAATTACATTCACATACACACACACACACATCCTACCTTTTATATATACAGATAGTGATATTTCTGCATCAGCAACTCAGCCCTAAATCTATCTGAAGTGTAATGGAAAATAGGTCAATTTCAAAACATTGATATCCACAGGTCACAAAAGCAAAGTTCTAAGGGAATAGTAGTCATTTCCTTTGATTTCTAGATAGAAGCAAATAGGAAATAACGCTTATTGACCAAAGACAAAAAAAATAATTAAAATTTTGTTACACAGTAAAATGCATGTTTAAATGAAGTTAACAGTTTTTGTGCTTTTGACGCTGAACTTGCTTTAGTTTCAGTATCAATATGCAGTCTCTGATCAAATTATTTGCCTGTCAATTACAACTCCGAAATTATAATAGTTTTAGCCAGGCTAACAACATTCTGAGGAATTATTTGTTGTTTCAGGAAGATGACAACTAAGCAACAAATTTACTTCATAGATTACTTCATATCATTGAGTTCTAAAAGGAAGATTTCCAATGAATACATAGTCATAGTCTAATGCAAAATCAGGATTTTTCAGACAATTATTCTGTTATCCTTACCAAAACAATAATATTTTTGTTTGTTGTGCTATTTATGTTTGATTTTTTTAGGTGGCTAAAACTAGCCGATAATAACAACATATAAATCCTTGGAAACTGTGGTTCAAAAACTTTAATAATTTAAAATATCTGAAAAGATCTGCAAGCCTGAGAAAAGTAATTGGATTTACAAATGAAGAAAAAAAAAACATGTTTTAATTAGAATTTGTACTTACCCCTTTTACTCGTGCAGAATCAACTGTTAATCGTGTACACAACAGTCCGGTAGTATTATTTTTATCATCAAACCATGACATTTCCTAACAAAATAGATTCAGATGTATCAAATTCAACATAGAATTCTTAATTACACTCATATATACATAACAGATAAC
Organism: Octopus bimaculoides; assembly: GCF_001194135.2. Taxonomy (NCBI): domain Eukaryota; kingdom Metazoa; phylum Mollusca; class Cephalopoda; order Octopoda; family Octopodidae; genus Octopus; species Octopus bimaculoides. Next base: position 87,358,695 of record NC_068981.1, read on the forward strand.
ATGTTAAACACACATGCTCGATGAATCAATCAATCAATATGTAATTGTATTTATATATAT
>NC_068981.1:87359471-87360147 GCF_001194135.2 Octopus bimaculoides
CCTCAACTTCTTTCTCATACAGACTCTTCCTATCGTGTACTCAAGAACTGGTATAAATGCTCACGTGTTACTGACTCTCTTTCTATCTGCTGTAATATCTCACATACACATACATGTATCACTCACACACACTCTTTTCTTTGTACGACGGCCTGTCTTTTATTATGTTATTATATGTCGCATTCACACTCACACACAGACATACATCTTTAATGCCACAATAAATATCTCTGTTATTCATTTCATACGGTTGCCTTCTATCGTCTCTTCATTACTGGTATTTACGAATTCACATATGTTATCGTAGTATAACATATTTTGTATATCATCATTGATATATTATTTTTGTGTTCGACCGTGTGACGCGTATAAATAAAAGGAGTCCTCTTTTTCCATTCGTCACCATTTCTCCTTTTTGAGTTCGCACGGTCATTCTTACATATATATAGACAACTCATCAGACCTGATTAGTCACCTATATTGTCGTTAAATTACTGGTAACTTTCTGACCGACTTTATATAACTAAGGATATACTACTCGACTACATAAAATATAAATGCTTAAAATTAAAATTTCTTTTACAGCATCCTTGTTTACTGAGTTATGGACAACTGACTGGTATACATACATATATATATATATATATATATATATATATATATATATATATATATA
>NC_068981.1:87362429-87369546 GCF_001194135.2 Octopus bimaculoides
ACACAGCCCCTCGTTCCCGATCACCGTTTGTTATCTCCCCCTTTCTTAGCTCTCCTGAAATAAGAATTTCCCACTTCCGGTCAGTCATTGTTATGATCGGCCATTATTATGATTGACCGTTGACTGAACACTATTCAATTTTTTTTCTCTGTGTTTTTCTCCTTGTCTCCGTATTCTTTCTGTTGAAGAGCGTAGCTCGAAACGTCAAAGACTTTCCGTATTCCCGAGCGTCATACTAATATATACTTTTGTTATTTACACCACTTGTCCTCGTCTGTTGTTATTATTTGTATATTCTCCCATATATATATATATATATATATATATATATATAAGACAAAAGAATATGAATGGACAATAACAGATCATTACATGCTATATAAGAAAGAAAGAAAGAAAGAAAGAGGACCGAGAGGATAGAATTTACAACGTTCTGAAAGCTATTAATGAATAACTACTAACTCTCAGGTCGAGACAGCAATGGAGTATTGTTTCAATATTTAGGATAGTGCCACTGCTACATACTCTGTCATCTGAGAGAAAGTATTTGAAGAAAGGTATTTTGATTGAGTAACATGCATTGTTCATCAACACACTTCAGTTTCTGGGTCACAGATGTACCATCTTCTCCACTTCTCTTTTATAAAATACACTGCAACAACGGTAGCTTCTGCACGTCAGAACTGACCAGTTTCATTCACCCTGTTACAGGCACTCTCTACTCATTCGTCACCCATATGTATCCAACCCTCACAACGCTGTACTGATTGCAAATTTTGGCACAAGGTCATCAAGTTCAAGGGAGGAGTAAGTCAATTACATCAATCCCAATGCTCGACTAGTACTTATTTTATCAACCCTGAAAGAATAGAAGACAAAGTCAACCTCAGCGGAATTTGAACTCAGAACGTAAAGATGGATGAAATGCCACTAAGGTTTTCACTAAAATGGGTTCACTCCCAGGGACAGAGAACTCTTACTACGCCAGTGTATAATATCAATCCAAAAGTTATTTCAACCAATTTTGCTAAACGTGAAAATATATACATATATATATATATATATATATACTCTTTTCAGTCATTTGACTGCGGCCATGCTGGAGCACCGCCTTTAGTCGAGAAAATCGACCCCAGGACTTATTCTTTGTAAGCCTAGTACTTATTCTATCGGTCTCTTTTTGCCAAACCGCTAAGTTACGGGACGTAAACACACCAGCATCGGTTGTCAAGCGATGGTGGGGGGGACAAACACAAACACACACACACACACACACACACACACACACACATATATATATATATATATATATATATACATATACACGACGGGCTTCCTTCAGTTTCCGTCTACCAAATCCACTAACAAGGCTTTGGTTGGCCCGAGGCTATAGTAGAAGACACTTGCCCAAGGTGCCACGCAGTGGGACTGAACCCAGAACCTTGTGGTTGGCAAGCAAGCTACTTACCACACAGCCACTCTTTGATTTTATTTCATTCTATTCAATGAATCCACTTACCTGATGTAGAATGGACTTGAATAACCTGGACCGTATCCTCATAGTTAGCATTTCACCAGATATTCCAAACATAGAATACTAAAATTAAATAATATTATTTTCAAACTGGCATCAATAGACATTTACAAATATTGATTAACATTCAATCCAAAGACCAAAAATTTAAGTGGGAGAAAAAATCAGGTTCAGTGATTTTTATGTCTTTCAATTTATGAAATTTAGTTGTCACGAAATATTTCAGCCTTTTGTAATAAGAAAAAATGCATTTATGTTTCACATTTGCAACCAAAATATATAATCATTGCAGTTACAGTTGTTGTTTTTTTTTAATAACTGACAACTGCATTTTAGGCAAGAACGTGACAAAAAAAAAAATCTGGCATCTTTTTCATTTTGACATTATGTGACCAAACAACAAAAGTAATTCCATGCAGTAATTAATAAAATAATAAAATTGGGGAGAAATGAAAAAAAAAACATATAAGACTAAGATAGTTAACGCTTTAGCATTTAATCTGGTCATATCTGGCCCAAATATTCTACTTGTTTTATGTCAAAACTGACCAGATTCAATCTCTTACACCTACCCTACAATGTCATTCTAAAAATATACAAACGCACCATTGAAATCTTGAAGCTACAATATAGTGCATGATTAATTCAAAACAATGCGAATAAATAAGCATTACATTTGACAGAGTAATCTGAATGTTAAAGGGGATAACTGTATACAACTAAGCAGATAAAGCACTTATTAAGACGTGGTTTGCTTCTGGTGAAGCGAGAATCTCTTCTAGGTTAAGCTAATTTGAAGAACATGTATTAATTTACATTAAATTACTAATTTTTTCCCCCTTGCATATTTAGAACAAAATTTGGTCCCTTATACTGACAGTGTTTGTACAACATGGAGTCTATCCATCCAGTCAGGCGATTTGCCTGGACCAGTACAATTTTTCCACACCAGATGTCCCTGTCTTCTTTTGTAGTCTTCATATCCTCAATATTGTATCCGGTGTCTTCCACGATTTGATCAATATATGCTCTTCTTGGTCTGCAGATACTTACATATGTCCATGTATGGGTTTCCAGAGAATGAGATCGCTCCAGTTCACTCATCTGTAAAAATGAGTTGCAACGTCACTGGTGCCAAGCCGTATCAGCCTTTGCCTTTCCCTTGAATAACATCAGTGGCATGGAGAGGTAAGACTGATATTCATGAGTGACTGCTGGTCTTCCTTAAACAGCCTCACCCAGACTTATGTCTCAGATGGAAACTTTCTAGGTGCAATCCCATGGTCATTCATGACCGAAGGGGGTCTAAGGACTGTTAAGAATGAAGATACTTGTACAAATCACAACACTACTTTAACAGAAACCGATATGGGGTTCCACTCAGGTGAGGAACTAACAACATCACGTTAAAAAATTAATAACATGTGACAAGGGTTTTCACCAATTCTTCGGTTAAGAAAACTCCAAAGACTCTATCTTCATGGCATATATCTATGGAAAATTAGAAGCAGTTTCAAGACAAGATAATCCTCAGATCTACATAAACTAATATCAATGAGATTTAATAGATATTCATAAATTCACTTACCTGCATTAAGTAAAAAAAGAAGGACACTACACCAGTTAAAGCAAACAGCAAGCAGTACTTGTGCATTTTATCTTTATCGCCTCCCATATGCTGACATAAATAGATAGATAGATAGATAGATAGATAGATAGATAGATAGACAGACAGACAGACAGGCAAGCAGGTAGACAGACAGGAAGGCAGGCAGATAGTTAGATTGATAGATAGGCAAACAGACAGCCAGACAGATAGATATATAGATAGATAACAGTCCTTTAATTAAAATGAAAGGAATAAATAGAGGTCTTTCCAAGGCCAGGTGTACATGAACGTGTTAAATATAAGTGTGTACAACTATATTTTAATCATCACTGCTTAGTATCCCTACTTTAGTTAATTCCAGCTTGACAAAGCTTTGCACACATCAGAAAATGTTTTACTTGCTGTTTAAATATTAGAACGACAGTTCTTAGTAGGCTATGGTCGATGGATTTGGTGTTCATACTGATGAAGCATAACGATGCAGAAACACGTATCCTATGGTTTGACAATGTCATTCATAACCCAGTAGTGTGTTCTTCTCACACATTGTTTATAGGGAAAATTTCCAGAGACAGTTTTCATAGCAGTGGTCTTCCCATGTTTCGATGTACACTAACATATTAAATATACTTGTACACACCTGTATCTCTACATTATGATAGCATCAGAGATAAATGGCTTATCATAAAATGTACATTGTAGCATACTGACTGCCTTCATTGACAAATGCACTGAGAACTGATTTTTCAAATATATTATCTGAGAAAGATAATTATCTATATAAGACAGTGGAATATTTACACTTCTTTAAACATGGTTTAAATTTTTCTAACCGTAATTTGCATAGATCTAATACTTTTAACAATGAACCTCAATCAGATTATTGACTAGAGCTGCCTCAGCAGTTGCATTCTAATAACCAAGGAAAGAATATGTACATGGGTTTTCTGATTTAGAATGAATCATTTCAAATGTGCGACTAATAGTCATTGTTATAATATGAGCATCATCAAACATCACAGTAAAGTATCAAAATAACTTTGGTATCTGGTGAAAACGTATTTAAATATAATTCTAGTCACTGCTTTATATTAAGCTCCTTGACAAAACTTAAATCCATCACATCAGCAATTAATGTAATTTATAACAGATTTAATTATACTTACATGTAAAACTTCACCAAGTAATAATCCGTAGGCTGGTAGGATGGCACCAAGTACAGAAGAAGCAAGAATTCCTAGGAGAATGTAATGCCATTCTGGTTTGTTCATTTTCAAAATGCTCATACTACTTGCTTCTGATAGATTCTTTTCCTAAAATTCAAAAAAAAATCTTAAATCTCCAATATTTTATCTGAAATGAACTGAGATAGATTCGTATAGTAAGTCGAACCAAGTCTTGATCTTTGTTCCCGTAGGAAACCATTTCATTTTTATCAACGCATGTGGAAAGACAAAAAATTATCTTACAAGTTCATTATTCATCTGCATAAATTTGAGACCTTGTGGTTTTAGAATTTCTATTGGTTCTCAAAGAAGAGAATATCATAGAACTTTCAGCAAGATGAATCATGAATTGGCTTCAAAAATTCACCATTGCAAACAATTCGCTTCATTTACACAGTGAATGCATTAAGGAAAGGCATAAATGTCATAGTACATAATTTTCCCTTCACTATAAATCTCATTAAAAAAAACATGAAATCTGAAATTATATACTGAATTAAAAATTCAATCTATAATTAAATTTTTATGCCTTAAATCAACCAAGAGCACAAATATATACTGGAAAAGTTTCTTACTTAGTCAATGGAGAGGATGTTCAGTTGTAATATTTGTAAATTAATACATACAGGTAACTGAAAGAGGAATCATGGGAGTACAGCTCTGAAGAGAGGGTTTTAGGTAAAATGTTTAAGATAGTGTTTGGAAACATAATCTTTGATAGGTGAGAAAAGCAATAGGATTAGAGCATATCTTGCTAATTCGGGTAAGCAGGAAGCAGTAATACCTGTAAAAGAGACAAATGAATACACATCATGCTGATGAGCCAGAGGTTGAAGTGTGTCGCTGAATAAAGGTTTGCTAATCAAATTGGGGACTTTTTTTTAGGTCAATCAGTATATAATTCTCTAACAGTTATATATCAAATTCTTCCTCCTATATATGTGATTTTTATAGATAGTTAACAAGGAGTCGGAATTGAATAATTTCCAATCATGCAGATAAGTGTAGTCTTTGAGATGTAGATTTTTCTTTGTTATGATTCACGTTCGCCAGGAAAACTTAGCAATTATTGTCAAGCATGACATTTTAGCCGCATGATCGTGAGTAAGGAAAGTGTAGTATTGCAAATGTGTTTGTGTTCTGTCGAATAAGGTTCAGCAGTTATATCTCCATCAGTGGATGATTTAAAGAAATTTGCTCATCAATACGATAAATGTCTAATTTAAACAAAAGATGCGCTAAGAGATAAAATACAAAGTGGCAGTGGTATGTATGTAAGTAACATAGACAAATACATGTATATATTCCCACTTAAATGTGAATGTTCTGTTAGAAGAAGCATTTCTGCAGTAGATACCATGAGAAAAACTCTCATATAGGCTTTTAGTGCAAAATGCACGCTTGTTTATATCATTAACAAGGAGATAAATTCCCACCAACTCCAATTCTTAGACCACCAGATCACATGTTTTCGACATTCCTTGCTCACATCGGTGATGGATGCTCAACTGCTAAAGATTGCAGTGACTCACCTCCCTGCCAGTGATATATAGAAAATCAGTACCAGAGCAGACACTGGTGTCACGATTAACCAGTTAGCTTGTTAAAAATATATATTAGCGACAGAGGCATTATTGATACCAAGAGATAATATTTATTCCCACTCAAACATAGACGTGCTGGAAGAACAAACTTTACTGCAGTAAATACCATGAGAAATCTCCCTGCTAGCGATATAAACAAGCGTGTATTTTGCACCAAAATCCTATATCAGAGTTTTTTTCATGGTATTTACCACAGTAAAGTTTCTTCTGGCAGAACATCCACATTTAAGTGGGAATAAATATTCCCTCTCAGTATTAATACTGCCTCTGCCACTAATATATGAACACATGTATGGAGAAAAAACATACAATGTAAATTCTTTATCTGTGAAAAATGTTCTACCTCTAGAGGATGTATCATTATAAAGCTGATCTTAATCACCACTTGGTAATTATGATACAGCCTCTAGAGGCAATTAATAAATCAAGAATTTATGTTCTATGTCATTTTACACACTTGTATTTGTTTATGATAAATGTCCAGGTTGTTTCTGGATTATATTAAAGTAGGCATTTAATCAATTACAGAAATCTTGTACCACTTGCAAATATAAGAAATGATAGTGATGTCATTTGTTTCACAGGGAAAAGTTTGAATTCATAATCTGAAAATGAGTAATGCAGACATTCTGCAATGCAATTATCTGACAAGAACATGTCTAAACAAGAAATAGAGACAGATAGGGACTATAAACAGGCAACTTTGCCAGAATGGATTGGGATAAGCAAGATGAAAAGGCTACAAAACTGCCTTCACTAACGTTCATGAAGACATTAAACAGTTGTTGCATTTGTTATGAAAACAAGTCTTCAGTAAATTTGTTTTATGGAAGACACACTGCTCATCAATGAGGATGGAGAACAACTCGAAATTATTAAAGAGGATGTCGTTTAATACTGTTTCTATCAACTTTGAGGTATTGAAAATCATGTCAACAGGACAGGTTAGTTGGCAGATTTAGAGAAGTTATGTTTCTTGAAGCAAAATTGTTTTATTTCTATTTATGTTGCGTTGCACAGTCACCATAGTTACGAATGGTAAGTAGGTGAATTAAGCAAAATTAATAGAGATGTTATATGCTGTACTCTCTCTCTCTCTCTCTCTCTCTCTCTCTCTCTCTCTCTCTCTCTCTCTCTCTCTCTC
>NC_068981.1:87369636-87372649 GCF_001194135.2 Octopus bimaculoides
TCTCTCTCTCTCTCTCTCTCTCTCTCTCTCTCTCTCTCTCTCTCTCTCTCTCTCTCTGTCCCTGCATCCCTGCAACTATAGCTACAGAGCCGCAGCTTGTAAATCACTTGGAGCTTTTGTAGTAATTGGCTCATGAGGGAAGTAAATGTAGATACTTATAGGGATAGCATCAGTCACTACTTAGATGGGTCAGATTTGTTCAGTAGAACAGAATATAGCTAAATGACTTCTAGTTGTTTGAGGATTTCAGAGTGCAATAAAAGCAATATATAGTCTTAAAATAATAGAGAAGACAGAATTTGAAGAAGAATGGCTAAAGAGCTTTGCTGCTGATAACTAAAGAGCTTTTGTTGCTGATATTCAGGTGAAAACATTGGGTATGGTGAGCATGGATTCGACATAAGAGTAAATATCATCATTGGGAAAGAAATTGAACTACAGACTAGATCGTGAACAGCAAAGATTTACTAAAGATAAAGAATGTGTATATTATGTATTAGAAGGGGATGGCCAGTAGAGATATGTTTGCTGTGAAATCAATGGTTATTTTCATGAATGAGGGGAGGTGAAAAATGAGCAATAGATATGAAATTCATTTACTGTATCAGTTTCATATGGGAATATAAAAACAAAACATATTAGCAAATTCAAAGTAATACTCACGTGTTGAAAATGAATTATCTATATGGTCTTTATAAATTTGTTTTCTTGTTTGAGTTTTTTTTTATTGTTGTTTATATATATATATAACATACATTTATATATATGTGTGGAGGTGCAATGGCCCAGTGGTTAGGGCAGTAGACTCGCGATCACAGGATCACGGTTTCGATTCCCAGACCGGGCGCTGTGAATGTTTATTGAGCATAAACACCTCTAAGTTCCACGCGGCTCCGGCAGGGTATGGTGGCGAACCCTGCTGTACTCTGTCACCATAACTTTCTCTCACTCTTACTTCCTGTTTCTGTTGTGCCTGTAATTCAAAGGGTCAGCCTTGTCACACTTTGTCATGCTGAATATCCCCGTGAACTACGTTAAGGGTACACGTATCTGTGGAGTGCTCAGCCACTTGCACGTTAATTTCATGAGCAGGCTGTTCCATTGATCGGATCAACTGGAACCCTCGACGTCGTAAGCGACGGAGTGCCAACAACAAAATATATATATATATATATAATCCTTTAATATTCTCATGTTTATGTATATTTGTTTTACAAGATACCTGATGTGAAGACATGTGTTGAAACAGATATTGTTATATTTCAGGACAATCATTTTTCTTTTTTTCATGCCAAATAAACATATGCACTATATATTCGTTCTTCAGATTTATGTTATTACTGTTCTTACTTTATGACCTATGTCTGGAAATCTTTTGTCACACATCCTGTGACAAAATATAACAATATGTTTAATACTCATAACCTAACCTATTATCACAAACATAAACATGAATCAGTTTATGTTTGTGAAAAAACACACACAAACAAACATGTGTGTGTGTGAGAGAGAGAGAGAGAGAGAGAGAGAGAGAGAGAGAGGGAGAGTGAGAGGGACAGAGGGAGAGAGAGAGAGAGGGAGAGAGAGAGAAAGAGAGAGAGAGAAAGAGAGAGAGAAAGAGAGAGAGAGAGAGAAAGAGAGAGAGAGAGAAAGAGATAGAGAGAGTTTGTGTCTGTGTGTGTTTTCACTTTTTGAAGAGTGGATGAGAGTCAGGTATTGAAATGACTGAAAACCGTTGCCATAAATATACGTAGTTTAAAATATATCAAACCTCTTCCAAGGATGCTTCATTTTCTGTTTCTCCCTGATCATCCAATGATAGTGATTTTGCTGTTAGGTATGGATGTCTGGACGCGCTGTCTTTTTCTGTCTCTTCAAAATGAAAGTAAAACTATTGAATGTGAATGCTTGATCAGACTTATATTCTCATTGACTTCAATCACTCACAACCAGACAATGTAACAGCTGAAGTTCCCTATCTCATTTTTTTTCTTTTCTTTTTTTTTTTTCTTAATGCAGAAACCGAGTTAATAACACACAACAGAACAGATTTTCTTTCAAATATTTCATGAGCGATGTCTATTTCGATCATTCTATTAATTTTTTGGTTTTTCTTTTGTATTTTGTTTTTTGTCTTCTTGTGTCAGGATCCACGAGTACAGGTGATGTTCTGTAACTGAAGAGTTACTATTCTGCAACACATCACTTGTCAGTGAACAGGTCGCGGTCTCAAAGCAACGAAAATATTTTGACAAATTAAATTTAAATGTTGAAGTGAATCTAACGGTTTTTGTGTATTATTTTAAATGGCTTATAAACACCTTCCACGCTGCAACTGTTTTCGTTCCAACACACGATCTCAGATCAGGCCACTTGCTATGCAAGTACATCTCCGTAAATTTATTTGGTTGTAGATGTAATAACTCTCTCGGTTTAACTCCAGTATCTGGCACCTTGGGTACCTTTAACAGAGTCCACTCTGTTGTAATCATTCAATCAAAGTCTCCAATTCTATGATAACCTCCATCCCACCAGTATTGAGGTTCCTGTAAAAGGAGTACTATCACCCATCCTAACTATAAAATTAATAATACATATATATTTGTATATCTCTGCAACTTATTTAATTGAATTCACAAACAAAAAAAGAGTTAGCATTTCCAACATATATTCCCAACTGATTTCATCATCATCATCATCATCGTTTAACGTCCGCTTTCCATGCTAGCATGGGTTGGACGATTTGACTGACGACTGGTGAAACTGGATGACAACACCAGGCTCCAATCTAATTTGGCAGAGTTTCTACAGCTGGATGCCCTTCCTAACGCCAACCACTCAGAGAGTGTAGTGGGTGCTTTTACGTGTCACCCGCACGAAGGCCAGTCAGGCGGTACTGGCAACGGCCACGCTCAAAATGGTGTCTTTTATGTGCCACCCGCACAAGAGCCAGTCCAGGAGCACTGGCAACGATCTCGCTCGAAAATCCTACGAAGACCAGTCAGGCGGTACT
>NC_068981.1:87373249-87375895 GCF_001194135.2 Octopus bimaculoides
ATATATACTACTGTGTCTGGAGAGAGTCATTACTTTTTAAATATCTAAAGTAACTCACTGTCAGAAGAAAAAAAAGTGTTGCACATAATTAAAGATAGAGGTACAGATGTCATTGTGTGGTAAGAAATTTGCTTCTGAACCACATGGATCTGGGTTTAGTCCTACTGCATGGCACCTTGGATAAGTGTTTTCTACTCTAACCTCAGGCGACTAAAGCCTTGTGAGTGGATTTGAAAGATGCACCTGATGCAGTAATTATGGCTGGTAGAAGTACAAGAGAAGTTCCTAATGTAGAGGGTGTGCTGGTTGGGTCCAGTGAGGGAGGTGGTGTTAGTGATAAAGGGACAGGTGTGGCAACGGGATCTGGAGCAAGGGAAGGATCCGGGTGGGGTTGGAATGGAGGGAGAGGGAGCTACAAACCAGTAGATTGCGTAGGTTATGGGCGCATTTGAAGGAGAGCAGGGGTTGGTTGAGGGAAATGGGAAGGATGGTGGGATTTAGCTGGAGTCGACGGAAGGCTCGCAAGATCCTCCGACGAAGGGGTAGGGTGGTGGGTGGAAAAAGAGGGGAAGAGGATGTGGCTGGGGATCAGTGTAGGGAAGGAGTGAGGGCGGTGGTGCGATCAATTTGACAAGTGCAGGTAAGGACAGTTTGGACAAGGGTGGATGGGTATCCGTGACGCATGAACAAGCGGGCCAGGTATTAAGACTGGATCTCGAAATCCTGGTCCCGGCTGCACAGGCATCGGGGGCGGAGGAACTGGCCCGTTTGGTGTGGGAGGGATGAGAGGAGGAAAAGTTGAGGTAGAGGTGGAAGTCCGTGGGTTTGAAGAAGACAGAGGTGGTGAGAGAGTGGGAAAGGTGATCAATGGAAAGAGAGATATCCAAGAAGTTTACAGAAGTCTCAGAGATGGTAGAGGTAAATTCGAGAGAAGGGTGGAAGTTAGAAATGAAAGATTTGAAATTAGAGAGTTGTTCGCTGGAGAGGGACGTTGCGCTTGTACAGTCGTCTATATAGCGTCTGTATAGCTCTGGGATCGGTCCGGAGAATTATGAGAAGATTTGGGCCTCAACGTAACCAAAAAATAAGTTGGCAAAATTGGGACCCATTCTCATTTCCATAGTGACACCAGAGATTTGCTGGTAAATCTCTCCAGCGAACGTAAAGCAGGTGAGAAGGGAGGACGAGTTCTGCTAGGTGGAGAAGGGTGATGCTGGGTGTGGGTCGGGTCGACGGCTGAGGAAGTATTGCAAGGCTAAGAGGCCATCGTTGTGGGGGTTCACAGTATACAGAGATTTTATGTCCAAGGTAAAAAGGAGGCGTGAAGGACTGTAGGAGGAAGGAGAAGGAAACGGAGAGGTGAAGGGTGTGGTTGGTGCAGCAACTAAAAGGGACAAGATGAGGTTGAGATATTTTAAGATGAGTCCTGTGGGGCAGTTACAGGCGGAAACAATAGGGTGGCTTGGGCTGTTGGGTTTGTGCATTTTGGATAGAAAATAGATTGTAGAGGTACGGGGTGTCCGGACAATGAGGTTGGTGACGGTAAGGGGAAGGGCAGAAGATGAGATGAGGTTATGGATGGTGGAGGACACGTGCTGCTGGCAGGAGGGGTGGAGTCGGAGGGGAAGAGGCGACAGATGAGGGGGTTCGGAAGCTGACTGAGCGCTTCAGCCTTGTATAGGTCCACACGCCACACCACCACTGTTCCACCTTTGTCTGCCGGTTTGACACGATGTCGTTGCAGTGACGGAGGCCGCGTATGGTGACTGATTCATCTCGGATGATGTTGATCCAGAGGGATCTTTTTTTGTGGAAATTGAATCGGTCAACCAGTGCGTTGCAGTCATGCACGAACAAGTCCAGGCTGCTGAACTGGTCTGGAGGTGGCGTTCAGTTGAATGGGCAGTACCCCAGCTCCGAGAAGCAATCCCGATTGTCGTAACGCTGTGTTGACATGTGGAAAAATGCGCGTAGTTTAATGCGGTGCAGGAACTGCCTGACAGTTCGGAATAGTCCGTGCAGCTCCAAGTTAGATGAACAAAATGCAAATAAGTAACAAGGATGTCGAGGTATCAGTGCATTACGGCCATTTCAAGCGGCTCCATTTAATCGATCAATGAAAACATTATATTAATTTGAAAGAAACCGCTCTCCTCAGAAGTAGATGATCATATAGATTTCCATGGTTTCTAGTACTTATAGAAATTTGCTAAAAATGGTTTATCCCTTATGTTGGAAATCTATATGGTCATCTACGTCTGAGGAGAGCGGTTTCTTTCAAATTGATGTAATGTTTTCATTGATTGATTAAATGGAGCTGCTTGAAATGGCCGTAATGCATTGATACCTGGACATCCTTGTAACTTATTTGTACATGTATATATATATATATATATATATATTAAAACCGGAATAATGAACTTAAATAGCACCCATCCTACATCCCCTTACAGGAAGACCAACACAACTTCAACTAAAACGTAAGGCTTTCTTTACCTATCGATATTATTACACCACCATATACATTAATATACCCACCAATCACTTCTCCTACATCCCTCGCACAACGAACTCTTAACATACTCCTCTACATTCTGATGAGATCTGCCAAACCATTGGCTAGATTGAAACGTACGTAAATGACTA
>NC_068981.1:87376533-87381291 GCF_001194135.2 Octopus bimaculoides
TATATATTTCCACAATACATTTCTACATCTTAACGTACATTTCCACAAACACATTTATGAAAACTTTGCCTTGATTGATGTTGCGAATTAAGGTCTGTTATATTAACAATAATTGAATTCCGCATTTAACCTGCATTCTGTAGCCATGTTCTGTGTAATTGTCATTGCATTTTTCAATTAGATTAATAGAGATCTGTTTCCGTTCGTTTTATCTTTTCATGTTTTTTTTTTCTTTGTTATTTAAGAAATAGATAGAAACATTATATACAACCAATTTTTGTTAGATCTATGAACATTCTTTTAATACCTCGCAGATATTTACCTTCAATTTATAAATCAGAAATGCTGGATTGTTACTCTGGAGGCTTTAAATGTAAATTTACGAGATTTAATAATGAACTCTGGAATATGAATAAAAAGGTAGGTTTTTAATTTCTCTAACACCTTAGTGTGATAGAACCAGTTATTTAATATTTCACACTATGAAGTACAGAACAACGGCTGACTCACCCTATTGATGACAGAATGAGAGTTAGGACAATCAGACTCACTCCATGCGTATTAGTTGAACAAGAGAAGTATCATCTGGATACTGGTTGTTTCGCAGACACGCTACTAACTTACTCTTTTACTCCTTTACTTGTTTCAGTCATTTGACTGCGGCCATGCTGGAGCACTGCCTTTTAGTCGAGCAAATCGACCCCAGGACTTGTTTGGAAGCCTAGTACATATTCTACCGTTCTCTTTTGCCGAACCGCTAAATTACGGGGACGTAAACACACCACCATCGGTTGTCAAGCGATGCTGGGGGGGGGGACAAACACTGACACACAAACATATACACACACACATACATACATACATATATATATATATATACAACGGGCTTCTTTCAGTTTCCGTCTACCAAATCTACTCACAAGGCTTTGGTCGGCCCGAGGCTATAGTAGAAGACACTTGCCCAAGGTGCCACGCAGTGGGAAAGAACCCGGAACGATGTTGTTGGTAAGCAAGCTACTTACCACACAGCCACAGCTGCGCCTATAACTTCTAGATTATAAAATAAAGTTTCTCTGGAAACTTTGCCTTATAATCTAGATTAATGAACAGGGTTATCATTATTGTATAATCTTTATTTAACTAAGAACTAGGACATTTAACTGCACGTGAACGCCATTCTTTTTTAATTTTAAACTAGACCAAATCAACACAGATCTACAATTATTAGTGCTAATTAAAAACCAAACAATAATTTATCCATTATCGAAATATAGAAGTATTTTTTTTACTTAGAATATAACCTTAACCGGTTAGATACCTGCCTGCATTTTCTTAGTTACCTTGTCTTTTTTTATTAATGACAGATCCTGTATTTAAAGGATATTAAAGAAATTGCATAATCTGTGTTTTAGACATTATGGTAGGTAACTCGGGATTTACAATACCTGCAAATGACCCCATTAGATGATTAACTATATATGCTTCAACGTATTTAAGACTAGAAGTTTTAAGATACAATTTGCAGGCTCTAAGAACAAGTCTTATTGACGTTATAACACAGCGAATGACATTATGGAAACGTTAAGCCTTGATATTGCTTACTATATTGATAATAAAGCTTATTTCATGCTTGTGATACTTACTGTCATCTTCTTCAACGTTGAGTTTCTGAAAAGGAATAAAATTATGATTAACATTAAAAGAGTATTTAATTGAAACTTCAAGTATGTCTCAAGGTTTAACAAGTTTAAACAAAATGTTATATATAAATATATATATATATATATATATATATATATATATATATATATGTGTGTGTGTGAGTGTGTATGTATTTATGTGTATATATATATATATATATATATATATATATACATGTATTTATGTAGGACAAATTTGGCTATTGGCCAAGTTCATCGTGAGGACTACTCCACAAACCACCTTTAGCAATACGAGAAGACAGTGTTTTTTCTGTCTAGTGAAAGAAGTTGTCTGCTGGATGAAGCTAAAAAGATTGAAGTTAGACACCTGTTTTGGTCAAGCCCTCATCGAATTTTTCAAGTTCCATTGAAAAAGAATTGAAAAAGAATTTTTAAGTGTAGAACTAATTTTAGTTTTGTAATTTATCCAATAAATCTACGCACAGCTCAACCATGACATACGAGTAAATGCAATTTCCTTTTTTGCCAATTTTCTCCAAGAAATCTGGTATCTGTCAAATCACATCAAAAGGACGAAGTATATCAAATTTCTATTTGCAGTCTTTGTTTCACAAATAAAAATAATATTGATTAAACGAGAACACATTAATAATTTCCAGTCTTACCTGTGCCATAACAAGTGAATAATAAAGTCCGTCTTGTTTCATTAATTCTTCGTGGGTTCCTCTCTCAACAATTTCTCCATCTTTCATAGCTAAAATCATATCTGCTGATTGAATTGTTGATAATCTGTGAGCAGCAACTAATGTAGTGCGACCACTCCGTGCCTAAAAGTTTTATTTGGAAATAAAAAAGAGTATATGCATGTCTTTTTGTTTGTTTAACAATAAAATTCTATGACAAAGACAGCAGAATATCAATAGATAGTTAATAAAGCGCGAATAATTTGGATGTAATAGGGTTTTATAAAGAGTGCAAAACAAGACGTACCTTGTCAAGTGCACTCTGCACAATCATTTCACTTTCAGTGTCTAGGGCTGAAGTTGCTTCATCAAGCAACAAAAACAACGGTTTCCTAACTAAAGCACGTGCAATAGCGATTCTTTGTCTCTGGCCTCCGCTTAGTTGAGCTCCTCTTTCACCAACTAATGTATTGTATTTCTGAAAATAAAATTCAAATTATATTAGTTTTAAATTGTAAGATTTATTTTAAATATTTATAAAGTTGAAAAATTGTAAACAATTTATTAATGCTAAATATTGTTCATGCTTTACCACCATTCACAAACTAAAGTTATGATCACTTTGCATAATGACATTTTCTAAATAAATTTTATCAAACATGGATCACAAATTAAATGTATAACTACAAGTGTTGTGTTTTGTTTTGGATATGACACCACTCCACAAGCTTTGGAATTTATGAAATTTCACTTTATAAATCTTTTATTTGTAACTAAGCCAATGAAACATTTCATTTTACAATCTATATGCAAATATAGTTTAAAGTAAATTCTGAAAATAACGATTTTTAAAGATATTTTAACCTAATTATATTGACAATTTCATATGCAGTGTTGGCGAGATTTATATTGAAATGAAACTATTTACGGGGAATCAAACACACCAACACTGAAATGGTTTCTGAAATGGTCTCATTTCAATATAAAATTTAGTAGTTAACCATAGACTAACGCAGAGCATAAAATCTATTGAATTTCTATTATATTCGTTATTGTCTGTAGAGAAAATATTTCATTTGAAATTTACAGCTATTACTTGAGATGTGACTTAATCATAAGATACCAAAAAAAAATGAAAATTAATGAAATTATTATGCTAAAAGAATGTTTCCTAGCAAATATTTTGTTTTTCCCTTTTATATACATATCCATCCTCCAAACTTAGTAGCTAACATATAGCCATATATATTGAAATATTTCCATCAATTCTTTCATATTTTGAAATGTTTTAACTAAGGAAGGTTTATATAATAGATGCATTTCCTATTATATATTACGCAAACATTTTACGTACGTATTTAATGATTTCAAAATATCACTATTTGGGTTTTACTTCAATATTACAACTTATACGACTCGATGCCAGTGCAAACAAACCAGTCTAGATTCCACATATGGGAATGCTCTTACAGCTATTTGGAGTAGTTTGTTATATTTGACTTGAGTCGAAAATCCTTGTACCATGCATCGCTTCTTAGCGTAACACAGTGTGTGTGTGTGTGTGTGTGTGTGTGTGTTTCCCATTTTAAAAGTTAGCATTATGTAGAAATATTTGGGTATGAATTAGCGATATAATACTTAATAAATCATCTACATTTTGCAGTGTCTATACTGTAGCATTTTCAATGTGTACACAATATTTTTTATTGTTTAAGGCGGCGAGCTGGCAGAAACGTTAGCGCGCCGAGCGAAATGCTTAGCGGTATTTCGTCTGTCTTTACGTTCTGAGTACAAATTCCACTGTGGTCGACTTTGCCTTTCATCCTTTCGGGGTCGATAAATTAAGTACCAGTTGCGTACTGGGGTCGATCTATTCAACTGGGCCCCCTCCCCAAAAATTTCGGGCCTTGTGCCTAGAGTAGAAAAGAATATTTTTTATTGTCTAACACATATTAGCAATAGCAGAATACAGAAGTTTGTAAACTGCTAACTTGTAGAATATTCTAATTATATATATTTATTGTTAGCTATTAATTCACTATTTGATAATTCTTGATGAAATCAAAATTAGAAATATTGCCTTCAGGAAAATGGATAAATCAAAGAAATTTAAACACTGTCATCAATATCAGTTTACAGTAACAAGATTTCTTAAATACTTTTTAAATATCTAAAGTAACTCACTGTCAGAAGAAAAAAAGTGTCGCATATAATTAAAGATATAAGTGCAGATGTCATTGTGTGGTAAGAAATTTGCTTCTGAACCACATGGATCTGGGTTTAGTCCTACTGCGTGGCACCTTGGATAAGTGTTTTCTACTCTAACCTCAGGCGACCAATGTCTTGTGATTGGATTTGGAAGATGGAAACAAAGATCGTCATGTGTGTGTGTGTGTGTGTGTGTGTGTGTGTGT
>NC_068981.1:87382409-87385450 GCF_001194135.2 Octopus bimaculoides
TTGTTATATATTATTCATTTCGGTAAATGTAAAGAATCATGGCGTAATTTCGAAAAGGTGGGGAATATATAAAAACATGATATTCTTGAGATACAGAAATGAAAACAAAATATTGATTTCAAATTTTGGCACAAGGCCAGCAATTTCAGGGGATGGGATAAGTCGATTACATTGACACCAGTGCTCAACTGGTACTTATTTTATCTACCCCAAAAGGATGAAAGGTAAAAAGCTTTTTGCCCGGCGTGCTAATGATTCTGCCAGTTCACCGCCTTAAGCAATGACAAAATATTGCTTTCAAATTTTGGCACAAAGCCAGCAATTTCGTGGGGGTGAAAAGTAAGTCATTTATATCGACCCCAGTACTCGACTGGTACTTATTTTATCGACCCCAAAAGGATGAAAGGCAAAAAAAGAAAAAAAATTGACGTCGGCGGAATTTGAACTCAGAATATAAAGACAAACGAAATACTGCGAAGATGTTTTTGCCCAGCGTGCTAATGATTCTGCCAGCTTACTGCCTTAAACAATGACAAAATATTATTTACAACTGCATTGACTGCCAATAAAGGAAGTTCCAAATTCCTTCTGATTCTTATACATCACTACTTCTTATAACTGATATATTTGTTCATGTTTTTAATTAAATGTTTCTAAGTTACCTAAATGCTAACTTTTTCTATTATCTTTTTATCTTTCGTTTGTTTCAGTTATTGGGCTGCAGCTATGTTTTTATTGGTTACTAAATGTATTGCAGTTTTTAATGGTTACTAAATATATTGCAATTTAATAGTTAAGGATGTATTGCCAGGAATTTTTACCCTCCAATATGACTGAAAATTATCATTTGCTTTCAAATTTTAAAGTAGCATTCTCTTTAATACTCGTCATCAATTCTCAAAAGAGATTATCTCTTCTAGAAATTTTACAAGAAAATTATTTAAAATATTAGCTCACCTTTCCACCGTGTGCATCATAAAAACGTTGAAGCAACTGTATTATAGTGCTCTTTCCACAACCACTGGCTCCAACCAAAGCGACAGTTTGGCCGGATTTGGCAGTAAAGCTAACATCAGACAGAATCTAGAGAAAACAACATTTTAATGGATATTAATTATAAACAGTAATTACTTTTTCATTACAATAGATAATACAATGGTGTGGTGAAAAAAAAACAGTCGCTTGTGTGTATAAATATATTTCTTATCTCGGCCGTTATCCGCTGTTAAATGCGATTTGCTTATAGAAAACACCCGTTACGTGAACCATGCACTCATTTCTGCTTTAAGAGTTCCATTTAGTTGAGAGCGGATACGGATACCCTTTCGATCCTCACACTCTTGCCCCCAACGAAATTACAAAGATGTCACTGTTGGAGGAAGAAAATACTGCATTTATCTAACCTTTAGATAGAAACAAGATGTATTTGAATGCGACCTTTATATTTTTTGTCATTCCACAAGCATAAAGTAAGTACAGCTTTTTATAGATCTAATACTGCTATCCATTGTGTCTCTGCACCCTGGTGAATGCTGCTGCTGTTGTTGTTCTATGACAGCTTATTATTAGCCATCGTACTGGTTTATACACAGCTACTCTATATTTACATTGTGCATTCCAATTCCAAACGTTGTGAGACTTCTTCATGAGAAACACTTATTAATTCCGAAGTACAAAACGTTAATCTACTTCAAAGTGTGGGCCTCTGACTTCAATACATTTGTTGTAGCAACCCAGTCACTTTCTGAAGATCTCCAAAGTGAAGGTGTCCAGAACTCTTGTCACAGCTTCCTTTATCTTCTTCCATTTGATGAACGATCAAAAGTCACAGTGACTATGGTCTGGACTGTTGAGAGGGCGAGGGATAGTTTTGATGCCCTTCCCTGTTAAGCAGTTGTTTACCAGCACGGAATTGTAGACTAGTGCATTGTCCTGGTGTAAATGTTCTAGCCTTTAGCAACGAAATCTATTTCTGAACTCACTAAAAACCTCCACAAAGTACTCTTTATTGACCACCGCCTAACCAGGGGGATTCATTAGATATAGAAAAAAAAAAGGATTATTATGAACTTCCCAGAGGACTTGCTTTTCCTGGCCTCTTATTCCAGTGAAAAACAGACGTTCTGTTTATACAAGTTAATCTATAAGCAGTCTGAAGCATTTTAAAAGTTTCTGTAGCGTTTTTTCCAAGTTTAACATAAAACTTTATAGCACAGAGAGCTTCCAAGTTTTCTTCACCTCCCAACTACATTTTGCAAACTAGTCAGCTGTGACAAGCAGTGTTTAGTAGAATGTGTTCAAAGTGTTGTTACAGCTGTATCCTTCAATCTAAAATGACAAAAGTTGGCAGGTCAGCTTATTAGATGTATAATAATAATACACTAAAATTACAATAATCTTGGTCAGTTATAAATGCCACTCCTTAAGAAGGAGTGGCATTTATACTATCTACCACTTGTACTATCTGCCACTTGTAGATGCACTCTATAGCAATGATGGATTGTTTGATCAACCAAACTATTTGCTTATTGAGTTAGCATGCAAAAGGTTTAGCATTTCACAGACACATGTACCCTTAACATAGTCATCGGGCAGAATCAGTGTGAAACAATGTGTCTCGAGGTTGGACATTTAAATTACAGATGCAATTTATCTGACGGGCTTCCACACAGTTTCCATCTAATCGCTTTTACAAGGTTTTATTCAACTCTCTGAGAGCTGTTTCTAGGATATCCCAGCTATTGGATCATCGTGTCGTCATCGGAGAGATATGGATTAGATAGTGGAAGAAAGTTCCTCATTAATGATAGTTGTTGTGGTTCTCTCACCAGAGTGTATTATATATTTCTCCCCCTAATTTCTCTGGACTAAATACCTCTCATTATACTGAATATATATATATATATATATATATATATATATATATATATAGTACAAAGCTCTTATCAATCTATCTTTCTCACATCATTATTAAAGTATCTACGTATCTTACTCATAAATTATTAAAGTAGTTGTTTAATCGAGACTTTGATCATATTCTT
>NC_068981.1:87386313-87387379 GCF_001194135.2 Octopus bimaculoides
AAAATATTACTTCAGTGATACGAAATGGAAAATGTTTAGATCACATATATATTTTGTCACGCTTGAGACTAAACTTCCTGTTTTAAAATGATCTAAATTAAAACGTACAATTAAAATTTCATGTTAATTTATGCTCCAAACAGCAGCTTCAAAATGACGAAGTTATTTTATTATATTCTTCGTTTATTTTCGATATCAATTAAAAGAAACAAGTGTATTTCAATAGAAATATGGTAACAAAATAGTTGAACATGTCAGCTACATGCAATACAGTAATCCCTCGACTATTGCAGGTGTTACATTCCAAAACCTCCCACAGAAATAATTAAAATCTAAAAAAAATATAAATACCTCTCGGCTGCAGAAACCTGCGATATACTGAGAATTCCACAATATAAATTTACATGTATTAGCCAGAAAAATCCGCGAAGTACTGAGCGCGTGATAGGTGAACCGCGATGAACTTACTGCGCGATAGGTGAACCGCGATATGGCGAAGAATTACTGTATTTAATTGTTCGCTTTGTTTCTTGCAGAAATAGAAAAAGCGTATATTTGTCGATATGTTAATGTACGTATATCTAATTTAAATATCATTTAAATTGTCATAAAAGGTAAACAATATTTCGTTTTTGTTTCAGTATTTCAAAGAAGTCATGTTGTTTTGTACTCTTCTTATTTCCTCAAAAATACATTGTAGTTCCCGACAACCTTTTTCAAAAATCCATTTTTCATATTTTGGCTTCCACTCCAGAATTTCAGTGTAATGCTGCTTCCCTTTATTATTTTTTTTTTGGGGGGGGGGCAGTATTTCTTTGTTTCAAGCAACTGAAATCATTCTATAAAAAATTTTCAAAAATTCAATTTCTTATGCTTTCTCCTCTTCTCTTGGCATCTTTCAAGAAGTACAAGAGCACATAGTTCTAAGGAGGAGAGACCATTATTGTAGCAATAGAGAGGAGATGGCATGCCTGGGTCAGAGACTGGAGAATATCGATGAGTGATTTAAAATGTAAATCAATTGAGGGACCCTTCTCTAGAGCGGTCTTGAATGTGAGCGCAAAAC
>NC_068981.1:87387452-87392337 GCF_001194135.2 Octopus bimaculoides
TTCTGGCCTTCTTTTTGTTGAATTAGGCACGGTTTCTACAGAATTGTCACTGTATACCCTCTTTGTCATTATTCCTAAATAAAATTCTCTACCGCATTGTAAAATGGGTTTCAACCCAGGGCTAGAGACCAATCTTAGTAACACCTACAATGTGATTCAAAGCTTGTGTTTAATGTTATTTTTTATCTTTCAGATTTTATTTGTTTTCAACAATGAGTGCAAGACAGTGCAAAAATGATCCAAACAGATTCTGTTATATCTGTGGGGAATCGACTTTTGCTAAAGAAAAGCGCAGTATTACACGCCATATCAAGAAAATATACAAGGCGTACTTCGATTGTTACTTAGGAGACCAGGATAAGTCATGGGCTCCTCATGTGTGTTGCCTTACATGTGTGAAGACATTGAGTGCCTGGTATGCAGGAAAAAATGTCCATATGAAGTTTGGTGGACGAATGATTTGGCGTGAGCATAAAGATTACTCTAATGATTGCTATTTCTGTCACCATGACTTTACAGGCTGTACTACAGCAAAGAAAAAGAAACACATTGTTTACCCAAATTTGCAATCAGCAATGCGCCCAGTAGAGCACTCAAAAAATCTACCTGTGCCCAAACCTCCAGATCATGAAATGCAGAGTTCCAGCAGTGCTGATGAACATTCCAATGGTGAATGTGTGGAGTCCAATGATCCAGAAAGCGAGAATAAACCAATAGCATTTTCTCAAGAGGCTCTAAATGACTTGTGCAAGTATCTCTATTTAACCAAAGAGAAAAGTAAGTTTCTGATATCAAGGCTTCAAGAACGTAATCTTCTTGAGAAAGGAGTGAATATAACACTGTACAGAAAACGTACAGAGGATCTGCTTGCATTATTCACCATGAAGGATGACTTATGCTTTTGTAATGACATCACTGAACTTTTTGAGCAACTGGAAATACCATATGATAAAACCAACTGGCGACTTTTCATAGATGCATCCAAGGACAGCATCAAAGCTGTTCCGCTACACAATGGTAACACTCTGCCTTCTGTTCCCATAGCTTATAGCACAACCATGAAAAAATCATATGAAAATCTGAAAGCAATTCTAACAAGCATACAGTATGATGACCATACCTGGCATATTTGTGCAGATTTTAAGGTTGTGACCATGCTTACTGGCCTTCAGCTTGGCTATTCTAAATTTTACTGCTTCCTATGCTTATGGAATTCCAGAGCAAGAACTGAACATTATGCAAGCAAGGATTGGCCGATCCGAGATTAAATTGAGCAAGGAAAACACAACATCATGCACAAACAAACCACTTGTGAAAAGTGATAGAATTTTTTTACCACCTTTGCATATTAAACTTGGCTTGTTTAAGCAATATGTGAAAGCCTTGGGCAAGGAATCCTCCGCATTTGCATATCTTGCAGAAAAGTTCCTTTCCCTGAGTCAAGCTAAAATTAAAGAAGGTTTCTTCATAGGTCCCCAAATTCGAAAAATTGTACTGGATGAAACCTTCATCACACATCTCAAGAGAAAAGAGAAGCTTGCCTTTGAGTCATTCAAGAAAGTTTGCGATAACTTCCTGAGCAACCATCGTTCAGAAGACTATGTACAAGTTGTGAATGATCTGCTGAGTCATTATCATGATATGGGATGTAACATGTCTCTTAAAGTTCATGTGCTTCACTCTCATTTGGATTTTTTTGAGGAAAAATCTTGGTGATATGAGTGATGAACATAGCGAAAAATTCCATCAGGATATTTCAGTGATGGAGCGACGATTCAAAGGAAAATGGAACCCTGGCATGTTGGCAGACTATTACTGGGGTATAAAAAAGATCACACTCCGCACAAGAGGCTTAGAAGGACAAAAGTTGTTTAAAATGACAGGTTTGTTTTTAATTCATAACCAATATGTTTTGTTATATCAACTAAATTTTTGTTTTGTTCTTTGTAACTTTCAGTATTTACAATGTTGTGTTCAATACGCAATATTATGCAGTATATTATAAAACATATGGTTCATGGTACAGGAAAACGGTTCATAATCTGGAGAAATAAAAGTCGGAATGTCTTACTTAACTTGTACTTTTTTTAAACCTGAAATCTGTTGCACAGTGAGGGTCAAAAAAGTGAAAAATTGAAATTTTGAAAATAACTTTTACAAGAATGGTCCTTCAGTTGAATACCAAAAAAATGAAAAATAAAATAATAGTGTTATAAGGAAAACCTATTCTCAAACTCCACCAACTTCATTTTTGCAAACCCTTTGAATTTCTTTCTTTTTTAAAGTCAGGAAAGAAGGCTATTGCCCTCTTACAGGGACTTCTTGACTGGTGAGAGGGATGGAGAGAAGGCGGAAGGGATAAATTAGAGACTTGGCCCGAATGCTTGCAACAGAATGGACTCTTCTAAAGGTACCCATGGCCTAATTGAGGTGACTGCAGATTTACCAAGGTGCCAGGGACTCTTTCCCATCCCAGTTACGAAAAATAACGGACATTTTAATGTAGTGTGAAAGAAAGAAAGTTGTGAAACTAGTCAAGTTAACCGTTCCTCATGAAGATAACATGGACGCCACTCGGGCTCGAAAGATTAACCGTTATGTAAACCTCCTTGAAGAATGTGAAGACGCAGGCTGGAAAGCGGAGCATTTTCCGATCGAAGTCGGATGTAGAGGGTTTGTTAGGCCTAACTCATCGTAAGTACCACCATGACCGATATCCAAACTACAGTGGAAAAGGCCAACCACTGGATTTGGTTAAAAAGAGACGATGAGCGATAGCTAGAAGAATATTGAGCTTTATTTGATAACCAGTTGATCTAGCAAGCGGGGCCTCATATCAGTGAGTGGGGCCGGTGCGCATTGATGCCGTCGAGAGGTAGGCCCCGAAACGGCGCGCATTCTCTCCTGATGACCCCATACACTTGCTAACTTCCGGTATGCGGAGTTCACGACTGGTAGCACTTGCATATGCAAGTTGTTTGCAAAACATACATACATACATACATACATACATACATACATACATACATACATACATACATGCATATAATCAATAGTTCATATATCTGAAAAAAGAAGCACATTCTAAAACATCAGAGGAGTAATATATTTGTCGCGAAGTTGTTATAGCGAGTCAAAGAATAACCATTGGTTTCGCATCTATAAAGCGCTTAACGGCGACTCGTCAGACTCAAATGGCCAAAGGCACATAACCTCTCTACAAATGGAGAGAAGAATATGTCATGGTCAGTTAGTATTGTAAACAAAAACAAAAAAATTAAAAACGTATACGGATTGGCCTTGCAGGTGGTGTTAACAGGCAGAATGGGGTTATCTCGCTTACATCGGTTCTGGCCATGGTGATTTTTCAGGGAGCTGTCGTGGATCTGTTCAGTAAATAGGGAATTCCAAACTTGTGCTAGGAGACGCCTTAGATGAAAGCATTGACTAAATACTTTCTAACTAGAGTTTAAAAGATCTCCCGGTCAAGCAAGAGGATCTCGAACCTGTCGTCAAATCAAGAGATTTTCGATGCCACGGACCCCTATTGCAACAAGGGTCTGGTGTCCATTGAGTTTAAGGACCGCATCTCCTATATGCCAGGCTCTGGCGCCTGCCACCATAAAGTCGTTTGGTTTGCTCTACCATTCTCTCTCAATTTAAGACTTACGTGGGAAGAATTTTCCTTTGGCTGGTGGACAATCACTTCACACAGTCACACAGATACTTGAAATCAAGTCCCAGCCATCATATATCCATACATACATAGACACACACATATATAGTTGTATGCATAGATAGATAGATAGATAGATAAATAGATAGATAGATAGATAGATAGATAGATAGATAGATAGATAGATAGGTAGATAGATAGGTAGATACATCGTTTTGGAAAATGGGAAAGCCGTTACAGCGCCAGTCAAATCAAATTGCCTTGCGGCATTTATTCCGAGTCTTTACATTCTAAGTTTAAATCTCATCGACGTCAACTTTAGCTTTCATTCTCCTGAGATTGATAGAATAATGTACCAGTGGTGAAGTGCCGGAATTCATATAATCGACTGTATCCCTCCACAAATAAAAACTCAGGCCTTGTGTTTAATTTAAACATTATAGAGAGAAGTAATTTTCATACCTCATCCAGAATTTTGAAAATCTGTGGAGCGGCTGCTTGAGCCATTGAAAGACTTTGAAAGGCGGGTGCTGCAGTACCTAAAGTAAAACTGCTCAAAACAGCAGAAAACAGAGCCTGAAAAAGAAAAAAATTATAATTTCAAATTTTAATATCTTAACATTACTTTCTTTTATCTCCTGCTCTTTCCCCCTCCTCCCCCTCTTTCTCTCTCTCTCTCTCTCACTCACAAGCAAAATAAAATACAAGTGACAGTATAATATAACAAAGTAACAGTATCAATCTACCGATGTGTGTATGCGAGTAAATGTAAGTATACATGTATAAGCATACACACACACACACACATACACACACACACGGATCAAAACAGTTTGATTCAAATTCCGTGGTACCTAAAGTTTCTATGGCTGAGGATAAGTATCATGCTTCAAAAATTAAGTACCACGGAATTTGAATTGAACTGCTCGGATCCATACATGTAACTCCTAATAAATGTGCTGTGTGCCCATCTTTCGTTTGTTCACTCACTCGTGTGTGTTCGCGCGCGTGTGTGTGTGTGTGTGTGTGTGTGTGTGTGTGTATATCACCGACCTCTCTCCTCCCCCACACCAATCCCCTAACCGTACCCCCTTCCCACTCCGTTTCCACCCTGCCACCCTACCCCTTCGTCGGAGGATCCTACGGGCCTTCCGTCGCCTCCAGCTCGATCCCACTACCCACCCCATTTTCCCCAACCCACCTCTATCC
>NC_068981.1:87393037-87393422 GCF_001194135.2 Octopus bimaculoides
ACTTGCGCATACACACACACGCTAACATACACACCCTTGCACACATAACCCACATATACCCCCATTCACAAATACCTCCCACACACCTGACAACCCATACATACCCCCATTCACACATACCTCACATACCTACCATACACCTACACACACACCTTACATATATACCGCCCACATACATGTCAAACATACATGCGCGCCCTCACACACACATATAGACGAACGCACATATACACACACACACACCCATATATACGCGCACGCCTACATACACAGCCGCATACACATGCACACACATACACACAGGAGTGTACACACAAAATAACACACATACCTGGCACACATCCTTACGCTCTCACACACATACGCACGCACACACATAAACACA
>NC_068981.1:87395068-87396362 GCF_001194135.2 Octopus bimaculoides
TATATACATATATATATAGTCATGTTTAAGGCATAGGCAAACTAGGCAAAAGATTGGGTACCTCAAGGGCCTTGGGTCCCAATTCTGATCTATGTACGTTATTACTTGCTGTCAATAAATATATATACCATTGGGCCTGATGGCAGCTCTGTGTGTGTGTGTGTGTGTGTGTGTGTGTGTGTGTGTGTGTGCGTGCATGTGTACAAAATTATCACTGCTCAATTTTCATGTGTGAGTGCACACACAACCCTTAAATACCTACATGCAATCATGCATGAAAATATTTTACTTAGGCCAGAACAAAATTCTTTAACCTAAATTTTGACCGAGTTTTGCCACCTGACTTTGTTGACCTGTCAGTGACAAAATATATCAGCCAACTATAAAACAATGCGTAATTGTAACTTTTAAGCAGAAACATAGAGACTGACTCTCAGTGGTAGACAGAAAAGAAAAGATACTATTTCTGTACCATTTTATTTCATTTCCTTAGGAAAACTCAGTGATCTTTTATAGCTGTGTGCAAATAAACAACCCTTTTAAACAACAATCAGCAGAGGGCTGTGGCCTCACGGGTACCACCTTTTGTGTGATTGGTTTTATTTCACAGGCATTTCCCAGCTTTCTTTCCGGGACTATTTCTGATGAAGTAGTAAGTTGGTGAGACCTGCTCTTTTGTGTTTCCTGCTGCAATGTGGGTTCATCTGGCACCTCAAACAAAAGTTTGTCCAAATGTTCTTAGGAAACATCCACATCTACACCACACAGATCTCTGAGATTGTTTGGTAGAGTGTTGAAAAGTTATGGGGGGGCAGGGCTATGAAACCTAAGCTATTACAGTACTATGTCATTACTCATGGGGAAGAGGATAGCATCTTAGGTACATTGCAGTGGCGTCCTGTTTGGTGGTTGGTTAGCTTTCACTTCCAAGGTTGGAAGCTAGACTTTCCAGGATTATACACGTGCAAACACACACACACACACACTCACACACAATGAAAAATACTGAGAAAAGTGAGAAAATGCGTCATTGAAAAGGCTGCAAGACGCAACGAAAATTTTAGGAAAATAAAAATAAGAAATAAGTGGAAATTTTACCGGGGAGTGTGTTAAATTTTAAGGCACAATAAGAAAATGTCTCTCCCCAGACACAACAGAATATGCTTCAACACACGAAATCACATAAAAAATCTTGCAAACCAAATCCAAATCGTATGTATGTATGTGTATATGTTTGTGTGTCTGTGTTTTCTCCCCAACATCGCTTGACAACCGATGCTGGTGTGTTTACGTT
>NC_068981.1:87396850-87398412 GCF_001194135.2 Octopus bimaculoides
CCCATGGACCGCAAATTAAATTTGTATACACAAATTAAATCTTGCCATGGAGGAATGTTGTGGCGGACAAAAAACAAGACAGGAAAACAAACAGAAAAGGCTTTACGGCCAGACGAGAAAAATTGTTTGTGTGTGAACGCTGTGAGGCACGAACTTGAAAGTAGGGACGAAATGGTTCGTGTGTTGGCTCGGCGACAGCCAAGGGAGAAAAGGATTATTGACCGGAAGCATGTGACCATGCCGGTGTAAGGGGAAGAGAGAGAGTGGCAGAGAGAGAGAAACAAAGGGAGGAAGTAGAAGAATAGGTGAGCAACGAGAGGAAAAGAGAAAGAGAGGAAGTACGAGGGGGGAAAAAGAGATATATACACACATATATATTTATAGATATATATACATATATCTGATGATAAGTCGCATAGCATTACATTTAATTTCTTTTTATATATACACCTTCACATAGACCTACACATGTTTTTACTGCATCGATTAGTAACCGTTGTAATTGCAACCCTACCATAATACCGGTGCAGTTACTAAGTTAGCTTCACAGCCATGTGATTTTGGGTTTGGTCCCACTGCGTGGCACCTTGGGCAAGAATGTCCCTGGACCGATTAATGTCTTGTAAGTGAATTTGAGATGGAAACTGTGGAGAAACTCATTGGGTTTATATATACATAAATATATATATATACACACACTCACACACACACACATAATATTCAAAACAGTTTGATTCGGATTCCGTGCTACTTCAAGTTTCGTAGGCACCTGTCTCCTCAGGCTCGTGGGATAGCCGACTAAATGGAATGGTACAGGAAGTCCAAAATGGCTACCAGGAGATAGGCTGCAATTGGTTAAGAGGGGCCACATGATATCGAGAAAGAGAGAGAGAGAGAAGATGACTACTCCGAAATGTGTGCATCCACCAGTCTAGTTAGGGGCCGCTTGATATGTTTATGCCTGTCTATGCACAACGAGAAATTTACTCCTTGACAAAATACAGTGAATGGCTTTCTATGCCCCAAGTTTATTTGAACAGCGGTGTAAAGAAATTTGAACGAAACTCATGAAAAAGCAGTCGGAAAAGTGAGGTTAGCTTTTAATCCCTTTGTTCAATTTTAACCATTGTCCTGCACATCAGTAATCAAATGGCAACTGTCTACTCCAATTTTTTGTATGTGTGATAGTGGAATGAATAAAAGGTAATGGGCTATGAGTGGAGGCGCAATGGCCCAGTGGTTAGGGTAGCGGACTCGCGGTAATAGGATCGCGGTTTCGATTCCCAGACCGGGCGTTGTGAGTGTTTATTGAGCGAAAACACCTAAAGCTCCACGAGGCTCCAGCGAACCCTGCTGTACTCTTTCACCACAACTTTCTCTCACTCTTACTTCCTGTTTCTGTTGTGCCTGTAATTCAAAGGGTTAGCCTTGCCACACTGTGTCACGCTGAATATCCCCGAGAACTACGTTAAGGGTACATGTGTCTGTGGAGTGCTCAGCCACTTGCACGTTAATTTCACGAGCAGGCTGTTCCGTTGATCGGATCAACTGGAACCCTCGAC
>NC_068981.1:87398422-87399651 GCF_001194135.2 Octopus bimaculoides
TTCGATTCCCAGACCGGGCGTTGTGAGTGTTTATTGAGCGAAAACACCTAAAGCTCCACGAGGCTCCAGCGAACCCTGCTGTACTCTTTCACCACAACTTTCTCTCACTCTTACTTCCTGTTTCTGTTGTGCCTGTAATTCAAAGGGTTAGCCTTGCCACACTGTGTCACGCTGAATATCCCCGAGAACTACGTTAAGGGTACATGTGTCTGTGGAGTGCTCAGCCACTTGCACGTTAATTTCACGAGCAGGCTGTTCCGTTGATCGGATCAACTGGAACCCTCGACGTCGTAAGCGACGGAGTGCCAACAACAACAATGGGCTATGATGTGAACAGGATAAGGGAGGAAGAGAAAAAGAAAGATAGGGTAGGGTATATGTGGCCGCGTATATGTAGGGTGATATTAGCGCAGAGGGAAGAACCAACCCTTACTGTTAGAACTGAACTAATTAGTTAACTAAGATATATTTCCAATCGTGAGAACAAGGAGAATTATTTCACCTTTAGAGTTTAGGTACGTCTCTATTTTTTTTTCAGCCAGGACTTTCGTTCCAGATTTTAATATCCTTGATATTAAAATCTAATGTGGTGGCTTCTGGCTTCACAGTTATAAAGAGAGGAAGGTAGACATTTCCTCTCAGATATGTTTAAGAATTGTTAAATTACCTTTCCACACATAGATGTCTCTTCAACACGAAACTGTTCGCTAACATGAATTCGATAAATTTATCATATTATTTAAATAATACACATATGTGCGCGTATGTGTGCGTTTGTGTATGTGTGTGTGCATGTGTGTGTGTGTATGTGTGTTTTGGTGAGCATGTAAGCTAAAAAATTCACTTATTGTTACTCTGGGTTTCAAGTTCCGACCCAGGCGGTAGTGAAGGAGAGAATAAAGTAAGCCGAGTTGGCAGAAACGTTAACACGCCGGGCGAAATGCTTAGCGGTATTTCGTCTGCCGCCGTTACATTCTGAGTTCAAATTCCGCAGAAGTCGACTTTGCCTTTCATCCTTTAAGTACCAGTTACGCACTGGGTCGATATAATCCCTTTGTCTGTCCTTGTTTGTCCCCTTTATGTTTAGCCCCTTGTGGGCAATAAAGAAATAAGAATAAAGTAAGCCAATATATATTACATAGCAGAAAGTACACGAAATAATTTCAAAAACAAATACTAGGAATATTTTAATGCGATGTGAGTTTCAATGTGTTTTGTGTGTGTGTGTG
>NC_068981.1:87400440-87417428 GCF_001194135.2 Octopus bimaculoides
ACCCCAATTTTTCAATTTTCACTTTTTTCAATCTCCGTATTTTTCTACGTGTTTTGCAGAAACAAATTTCTGAAAAAAAGGGAAAATTGAAGAATTTGGGGGATCCTGTAAAATTTGATTATATTTCTTATATCTAGTGTTCTAATTATGATATTATTGGAGGTATTTTTATTTTCATGCCACACGTCCTGGTTATTCCAATTTCAAGATCTTTGACAGTTTCTCCTCTTTTGAGACAATATTTTGATGAAAAGAAATAGAAATGTATAGCAGGACAGGAATTTTCATTCTTTATTATATCTGGGAAGTTTGCATTGATCTCTTTGTCAGTCTTGACAAACATATCCCAAATGAATGTGGCCAAACGGTTGTCCTTTAACGTGTTAATGTATATTTATGCCACTTCTTAACTTTTCACATCGATATGGATATATAGCCCAGTGGACGTAGCAGTAGAATTTATTGTGTCACTAAATAAACACATACTTAACAACAACTGAGTAGTTAGAGATGATATGGTCAACAGTCTCACTGTACTGGTTGCAGTCTGCATTTAGTTGCTTGTGGCTAAGCATTGGTCTTCAGTTTTCACTTTTAGCCCAGAGTTTTTGAGTCGTTATTGGCTTTTGCTGTGGATTTTTTCCCTCTCTGTTGAAACTTGTGAGAAAGTGCTGGTCATAGAATATTTGTTAATTTTCGCTTTTGTCATTCTCACTATTTTTGTTCAGTGTATTTTAAAATTCAATTTTAATCTTTTCTGTCATTTTGTTTTTATCTAAGTCTTTTTTATTCGGTAATTAATTTCGAGTTTTTGCTTTATTGTTTCTGCTTTATTGCTTACTTATAGACAAAGAAAGGAACATTAGCTTTTGTTTATTTTTTTAATGGCACAAATCAATTTCCGTTTGCTTGCTTCCGATTATCTTTTACTCCCATTGTTATCTTGTACTAGTTTTCTATATGTAACAGTCTCCACCGTCCTTGTATGCCGATTAAGTATGTTATAACCATATTAGTTTTGTAGGGTAGATTCCAAACGCTGTCAGTAGTTTCCTTTTTCTACGTCTAAAATTTTCAAGCTACTTAAATTCCAGTTTATTATGTTGAGATTGTAGTTTATAAATGTGATGGCCAGCATATTTGCAGATTATATTATGTTACTTTATTTTTGTTATTTCTAACAATTACTTCAATTTTTAATATCAGATTGACTCTTCCGCTTCGGTCGACTTAACTTTTCATCCTCGGTGTCGATAAAATAAGTACCAGTTGAGTACTAGGTGTAATCGACCTACCCTTTCCCCCGAAGCTGCTAGCTTTGAGCCAAAATTTGAAACCGATATTAGATTGACTCTTTTACAATACACTTTTCTAAATTTCTTTTTCATTTCCCTGTGAGTTGTATTTTATCAGTTTCTTCTACTCCTTTAGTATGTACCGTTCTAGTATCATTTTCTAATTTTGATGCATGAGTATAATTTAATATTTCTGAGTTTTAGTTAACGTTTCTTTGATACATCTGTCTAACCTACTGCTACACTTTTCTATGCCATGGCTATAGGAATGATCAATTTTTAGTCGGTTTTCCATTTGAGCACTGTTCCTTGCAAATCGTTTTAGACTTAATGAGGAGAAAATTTAGCTTTTCCATGACTTCTGTAACCGCTGCTGCTTTCATTCAACAGATTTGTTAATGAAGCCAGACTTAAGCAAAATACTAGCGGGATACTTCTACTACTACTACTACTACAACATTTATCATTTTTAGTATTAAGGCGGTGAGCTGGCCGAATCGTTACTGCGCCAGAAAAATGCTTAGCAGCATTTCTTCCGGCTTTACATTCTGAGTTCAAATTCCACCGAAGTCGACTTTGGCTTTCATCTTTTCAGGATCAATAAAACGAGTACAAGTTGAGTTCCGGGGTCGACATAATCGATTTACCCCTCCCACGAAATTTGAAACCACCATTATTATTATTATTATTAGTAGTAGTATAAATGCAGCGAACTGGCAGAATTTTCAGCAATCCGGCAAAATGCTTAGCGGCATTTGGTCCGTCTTTACTTTCTCAGTTCAAATTCCACCGAGGTCGAACTTGCCTTTCATCTTTTTGGGGTCGATAAAATGAGTACCAGTTGGGCACTGGGGTTGATCTTCTCCTTAAATCGCTGGCCTTGTGCCAAAATTTGAAATTACTATTATCGTTGTTATTATTTAAATTTGGCATCAGAGAAGCCCACGACTGTCCCTCGCTGTTGAGTTTCTTTTTGCGGGAGAGGGTATTTTTACCGTTTGTTGTTGGTGATTTCGGCCGTCCTAATTTATTATTCTATTATTTCTGGAGGTGACCAGGCAACTACTGAAAAGGTGACTTAGTGGGGTTTTGTTTGGGTTTTTTTTTGGGGGGGGTTGTGGTAAGGTGGTTTCATGGGGCGGATAATATTGGTAAATGGGGTTTTATACACTGAAAATCTTGTGTTAAAGATTTTGGAAAAGATGATTTTGAAAATAGAAGCATTTTAAATTTGAAGGTGATTTAAAGTAGATAACATCATTGAAAGTCTAATTAATTGTGATATTCATCTGAGAGTGTATCTCTTATAAATATACAGAGTTAAAAATGTATATACCAGGGGGTACCCAAAAGAAACCGGAATCTTGCAATATTATTTTATTCACTTAGTTTTACATGTTTACACTTTTATCGCCTTCAAAGTATTCTCCATTTGAAGCAATGATCGGTCCAGACGCGTTTTCCACTATTCGAAGCAGTGCTGGAACTCTTGCGAAGTGATGCCTTGCAACGCCTCCATCGTATTTTTCTTCACCTCTTCCACATCTGCAAATTCCGTCATCGTTGAAAAAAGATCTGGATCAATTTCCAACTGTTCTTTCAGTTCACGACACACATTCAATTGTGACTGCTTTTGATCTTCCATGAGCAAGCAAGGCACAAATTTTGCTGCAACTCTTTTCATTCTCAATTCCTCGCTCAAAATTCGTGGGCGGGAGCTCCAAGACACACCAGTCATATCAAGTTCGTCAATTGTTTTGTGACGGCCCTCCAAGATCACTTCGTGAATTTTCATGATGTCTTCATTTGTTCGAGAGGTCGACGGTCGTCCTGAAAGAGGTCGATCTTCAAACGACAAGTGACCATTAATAAAGCGTGAAGACCACTCGTAAACTTGTGTTTTTCTCATGGCAGCGTCCTTGTAAGCTGTTTGAAGCATGACGATTGTTTTGGTCGCCATTTTCCCCAGCAATAAACAGAATTTCACCAAAGCACGCTGTTCCTTTATTTCAACCATCGCAAAAATCGACGAACAGGGGAGAAGCATTGCAAAACAAAGACGCATCAAATGGCAGTGTGACCCGACTGGACAACACCATTCGGCAGACTGATGCCTGAAGATCGCATCAAGTGGTTCCTCGCAGCTTGTCCCACAGAGAACGCTTCTGGTTACTTTTGGGTACCCCCTCGTATATCAGTAGCAGGCAAAAATCGTCCTGCAACGGTGGTGGTATTGCTAAATAGGCTTCGTCTGTAGCACGTATTCATTGGCAACCGCATGCTAAAATAATCTGCTGCTACTAATACAGTAAAGACTTATTTTTTCCACCCTGAAATAAAAGGTAAGAGTACAATTAAATGTTCAAAGCCTAATAATCTGAAATAGGCTGGGGTTTTTTTTTTTTTAATCTGAAAATTAGGGAAGGAGGCTGGTCGATTGCATCACCCCAATATTTGATTGGTAGTTCCTTTTAACTTTGGAGACATGAAAACAAAGTTTACTTTGGCAGGATATGAAATGAGATTGCAAAGAACCATGAGAGGTATAAACATATTTCCTACATCCTAATGATTCTGCCAATCCAGCGTCCTAAAAACAACAGCAATGATTTCAAATTTTTCCACATGGGCAGCCATTTTGGGGGAGGGGATGAGTTGATTACATCAACCCCAGTTTTCAACTGGTACATATTTTATCGACCCCGAAAGATTGGAAGGCAAAGTTGATCTCGGCTGAATTTGAACTCAGAATGTAGCTACGGGCAAAATATCGCTAAGCAGTTCGTCCAGCTGCTAACGATTCTGCCAGCTCGCTACCTTATTATAAAATGTTTTCTATATTGACCACAAAGGTTTGCAAAAAGACCAAAGGCAGTTGGGGACGATACAACACAATGCTATGTGAGGTTGCATACAAGCGTGTAAGCAGTTAAATAGTAGAAACAAAAAATTCAAACAAGAAGTAATTCCCCAAAAAGGGAGAGACTGCTCATGGAAACCCTGCAAAACCACGTTGACACTGACTACTAAAGCAAGAGCCTTCTTCCCATTCTCCTCCCTCTATCTACATGTGCATGCTCAGAGCAAGCCACTCACATCCACTTTTCAACGAATCTACTGGAAGGCAGTAAATTCCAGTTTAAGTGAAACTTGAAAATGTTAATTAGAGCTTGACCAAAGAGGAAGGAGTCTGTCATCTTTTTTTCAGTCTGATCCACCACACAACCACTTCCGATTAGACTATCAACCAAAGAATACCTGTTCTTACCGGCCAAAGAAGGGTGGTGGATCAATCTTCACAATAGACTCAGCCGATAGCTGGATTCGTCCTACATACGAGAGCAGGTGTCCGACGTAATTTCAGCAATGCTCGAGCGCTGGATGAATGCATACAGAACAGTTTCATCACTCCCCGTGCATGTCACTTGGCCTGGCTGACAGCACTTCTATGTCTCTAGAATTTATTCCAAATAGACAATGCTCTCCTATAGCACTGCCAACCAGAGAGTTTTTCCAGAACACATCAGCCTATATATTTTCGTCGACGCCCAGAGTCTCCCTAAAAATATTATCGTTGTTGCCCTCCACTAACACTCTCTGAAACACCAAAGTAGAACTTCCATCGACCACATTTCCTGACTGGCAGAGAGCAGTGAGTGCATGAGGCATTCTAGGTGCAAGGCACCCTGGCTCGGTTTATGCTTGATCTACAACTGCAGCTCCATCAAGGAAATTCTGGGGATGTTGCAGCCACAATGTGAGTCTGAGCGTCATCTCCCACAGTAAGCTCAGTTCTCCACTCAGTAGATATTGACAATAAATGAAGCACCTGACCGGTGAAATACGACTCTTCCACAGAGAAGAAGTACTCCAGTTCGGTGATACGGGATCAGGAGCAGGGTGTGATGGTCAGGTTGTAATATATAACGGGTGCGATGTGAGCATTCACTACCTCAGACTTTTCAGTGATAGCTTTTTCTCGGCCCATTTTCGGGTGAGATGGCCACTCTAATCATCATCTCATCACCAGTTCTTTTCGGCTGAGAGATCTGGACCAAGCCAAATTACGAGGAATTTAACTTGTCCATTCATCCTGTGCCCCACAACGCTGTTAGATGACATGGGCCTGCTTCTCCAGATGCCGAGCTGCAAGCCCACTGACTTTTTTGGGTTGATTCTTTTGTTCGTGCCACCGCACTCACTGCCTTGTAGTCTCTTAAAGCAGTGCCTATCACCCTGATGTTCGATTCTATGTCAGTATTGTTGCTACTGCTGCTGCTGTCGTTGTTGCTTGTGTTAAAAATGCTGACCTTACCATTGTCGTTACCATTGCCGTTATAGTTGTTGTTGTTGTTGTTACTGCTGTTGTTCTCATGTAAATGTTTTCTCGCGAAGCTGGTAGTGGTATGAGAGAATTTTCCTACTACCTCCTAATAGTGAATCTGATAGTGAGACTTACTTTCACCAAAATTTCAAGCGAGAATCAATGACATTACTAACACCAGACTCTAAATACTCTGACTTCAAACGCCTCTAATAATATCTTTTTATAATAATGATTATTATTGGTTTCAAATTTTGGCACAAGGCCAGCAAGTTTGGAGGGAGGGACTAAGTCGATTACATCGACTCCAGTGCTCAACTTGTATTTATTTTATCAACCCTGAAAGGATGAGAGAAAAGTCGACCTCAGTGGAATTTGAACTCAGAACGTAGAGATGTACAAAATGCCGCTCAGCATTTTGCCTGATGTGATAATGATTCTGGAATGCATAACGTTACATATAAAACCCAAGAAAACTCATGTTAGTTTCTACCTTTATATAAATAAATTAACAAATTTATTGCTCATAACATTAGATTTTTTTGTAAAAAACATGATAAAATCAAATTTCGAAGTAGACAAATCTTACCGTTGAATTTCTTTCTTTTCACCACCAAAAGCTACAACCGTTTTAATAGAACTAATTACTTCCTCAGTCATATCGCCAGCT
The DNA here is from genome assembly GCF_001194135.2 of Octopus bimaculoides. NCBI lineage: Eukaryota > Metazoa > Mollusca > Cephalopoda > Octopoda > Octopodidae > Octopus > Octopus bimaculoides. The sequence continues at coordinate 87,406,730 of NC_068981.1, forward strand.
TTTTCATATGCAAGGTTTTCTTTATAAGCCGAAATTTTTACTACCTAATGAAATATTAAATTAATTATTGAAAACAACACCTGTAACATTTTGATGAAGGTTATAATTTCTTAACAAAAAATTAAAAGAAATTAAAATTCATTACAATAATAACAGTCGTCATGCAGTTTGTCCTGTTATTATAGGTTTAGATGTTAGATCATTTTACAACTATGATATCATAGGACTATATCAGATTGGAGATCTCTCCTTTCGTACGTGACAGATGAGGGTTCTGCATTCTCTTGCTGAACAAGCTACTGAGACAATTTATTTATAGTGATCAAATGTTTGTGCTGTACATTAACTCCTTTCCTCCATTAAATCTGCATTGCCAGTACAGATGTACGTTGTGCCAGATGTCGAAATGATCAAAGAGCAACGTGAAATGAAGTGTTTAGCTCAAGAGCACAACACCCCGCCCTGTGCTGGAATCGAAACTACAACATTGCGATCATGAATGCAACACAGCAACCACTAGGCCACGTGCTTTCCCAAATGATTAATTGATGACGAATATTTTCCGAATAATGTTCAACAGCCATTCACCATGAGGTACATAAGATGAAAAGAAATTGCGATTGTAATAGTTTTTAGCAGATCACTTTCAAGGTTGCCAACATCACTTAGATGTGCTTCATAATTCTGATTATCATGGCCCTGCTTGTTTTATGGGCTACAGCTTAAACTTTTAGTATTGAAGTTCAATGCCAAAATTTAAAGGAAAAGGAATCTATTCTATGTTGTTGTACTTGGGGACGGTCATATTGCCAGTTTTGCCAATAAAAACACACGCACTGTATATTTGGTGTTAATTTGCTTCAGCTTTATATTACATTATATTACATTAATCCTATTTCGGCCAGAGTTCTTTCGTCACACTTCTGTGACCTCATCAGTGGTCCTTTGCTTTCTTCTTTCTTCTGTGTGTCACACCTTGCTAACTACAAAATGGCTGATAGTTAGCAAGGTGAGACACACAGAAGAAAGAAGAAAGCAAAGGACCACTGATGAGGTCACAGAAGTGTGACGAAAGAACTCTGGCCGAAATAGGATTAATGTAATATAATGTAAGCTGAAGCAAATTAACACCAAATATACAGTGCGTGTGTTTTTATTGGCAAAACTGGCAATATGACCATCCCCAAGTACAACAACATCTGTTTCAACACACGATTTCACATCAAAAATCTTGCAAAACAAATATGTAAACGAATCTATTCTAATCTTTTTGAAATGAAAGGCTCACAAACTATTCTCAAGTTCTTATATAAAAACTTCACAAAAATTTACACACAAACGTAGATGCTTAAATTATATCTATCACACAAAACAGAAATTTTCCCTCCCAAAATGATCTAAGAAAACTCATTCATCTTGATGATAAAATCAAACTTCATACAATCAAATCACATAGCTCCTACGTTTCATTCCGCCACCCCCGATAAGTTTTGGGTCTTTTCGAAAGAAAACAGGATTTCTTCCATTTCTGCACTTCGGAAGTGGCTTTTTTTTTCTTTATTACTGCATACTATGATATTCGTAAATGTCAAAATAAGATACTTTTGTATTAAATAGTAAAATAAGCCTATTTAGATCTTATTTACCAATTAATACAAAATTTGGATTAGCTGAATGAGAATGGTTATCGTTTAGTTGTGGAACGGTGTAAGTAGTGAACCCTAGCTAAGAAATGGCAAATTTAATACCTTAAAATCTTGGCAAATATTTCTAACTCCTTTTTTGTTTTGGGGGGTTTTTTGGGGTTCTTTTGGAAATATCCTCTGTATGTTCCATCTTCCAATCATTTTTGTAAACGCATTCTTCTTACTCGGTTTTACCTTGTTTTCAGATTCTTTAAGAAATCACAGAAAACAAGAAGTTTATTTACCGCTTTCATACCTATGCCTTAGAAGAACTACATTATAATACACTTTACAGTAATCTGATAATTGTTGCCATATAACAGCTGAACTTTCCCGCATAATCCTCATACTCTCCTTTTAATGAATGATATTATTTTAAAAGCCTTTGTAAACGATAATTCTAAATTACTAAAACTACTTCGTATTTGCTAATGTTGAAATCATATTTTATACACTGACAGTCATAATTCATAATTCTTAGTAATTTTATGCTATCTTTAAAGCGACGAGCGAGCAGAGCAATTAGCATGTCAAACAAAATGCTTAGTGACATTTCTTCCGTCTTTGTTTCAATGAGGTTGACTTCGGCTCACATTCTTTCAGGGCCGATAAAATAAGTACCACTCAAGTACTAGGGTCGATGTAATCGATTTCCCCTCTCCTCAAAAACTACTGGCCCTGTGCCCAAGTTTTGAAAACAGCTTTATGCTATCTCTAATTTACTTCTTGAAATTCCTCTTTCGCTATCGTAATTTGCTGGTGCTATATTTTTCTCAAACATATCGATCAAGCAATTGTACCAGAAAGCCAAGTAAAGTAACAGAGACCATTGTTTGGGTTTGTCAGACGGCATTTATAAGGTCTTTCTTTCAGAAAAAAAGATTTTACTATTTTCACTATTCATAATCTTTCTTTTATTTTCTACTTCTTAACCACACAGCCATGATTATTGAACAGTAAAAATAAATCATTCCACTACATAATTCAAATTGAACTCAGAAAAAAATTTGTTCAACCTAGGAAAGTGTAACACTAAAATAACAAGAAGGTACACATCAAATAGTAATTCAATAACCCTTATGTTTCTCATTGTATCAAATGTTTAAAAGTGACCGTTTCCTTACCTTATTTACGGCAAAAGTTGTTAAGCTTACTAAAGGAATAACTGAAAGCAGGACTAATGTCACTTTCCATTGATAAGAAAATCCAACTGCTATAGCCCCAATACAGCCACAAATTGTTTGAACCAAGGTGCCAAAACTGCTTCCCATGCCACGAGAGATTGTGATCATCGATCTAGAAAATATATACATCAAAAAATTCTATTACAAACATTATTTAAGAATGAAGGAAAACAAAAGTTAACTTAATTCTAAGAAATTATTTAATACTAAAAATATTCAAGTAATGTCGGTTTCTGGTTTAGGTTCAAGGTCAACAATTTTAAGAGAAGGAAATAAGTCGATAACAATGACGCCAGTGTTTGACTGGTACTTTGTGTTCTCAACCCCGGAAAAAATGAAAGTTGATCTCGGCAGGAGTCGAACACAGAATGTGCAAGTTGGGAAGTAAATACCTGAAAGTATTTTGGTCAAGACTTTAACAATTCCGTCGACTTACCGCCCCGGTACTCAGCTAATATATTGGTTTCAAATTTTGACGCAAGGTCAGTAATTTCGGGAGAATGGGTAAGTCGGTTACATTGACCCAAGTGCTCAACTGGTACTTATTTTATTGACATCGATAGGATGGAAGGCATAGTCGACCTCGGCAGAATTTGAACTCAAAACATAAAAACAGACGAAATGTCATTAAGCATTTTGTCTGGCATACAAACAATTCTGCCAGTTTGCCATCCTGTACTCAACTAATATTGATTTCAAATTCTGGTACAAGGTCGGCAATTTCAGAAAAGGGGTTAAGGCGATTACATCGACCCCCAGGGCCCAACTGGCACTCATTTTATCAATCCCGAAAGGATAAAAGGCAAAATCAGCCTCGGCGAAATTTAAACTCAGAAGTAAAGACCGATAAAATGCTACTCGGCATTTTGCCTGGTGTGCTAACAATTTTGCCCGCTCACTGCCTAGCATTCGACTAATATCAAATGATGAAATACTTACTCTGCCTGATAGTTGATTAACATTCCAGGGGTATGCTTGTCAAACCATGATAGATCTTGCCGCAAAATGCTTCTCATAACATTTTTCCTCATGCAAAGCATTTGTCTGTCTGTGGAAATTCTCCAGAGAGCATTACCAAAGCTTCCGACAAATACTGCACCTGCTAATGCTAAAGATACAGAAAAAAATGTTTGAATGGAAACCTGGTTGAGTAAATGTATGTTGGTATAGGTTTCACATTTTGGCTCAAGGTCAGCAATTTCAGAGAAGGGGTTAAGTTGACTACGTCGACCCCCAGAGCTTATTTTGCTGACCTTGAAAGGGATGAAAGACAAGGTCGACTCAGAACGTAAAGACAGACGAGATACTGCTAAGCATTTTGCCTGGCGTGCTGACGATTCTGCCACCTCGCTGCCTTATATGTATATTAATATTGATAAACTTTAATAAAACAATAAACTGGCAGAACCGGTTAGTATGCCGGGTAAAATGCTTAGCGGCATTTCGTCCATCTTTACATTCTGAGTTCAAATTCTGCAGAGGTTGACTTAGCCTTTCATTCTTTCAGAGTCGATAAAATAAGTACCAGTTGAGTACTGGGGTCAAAGTCATCGACCTACCCATCCTCCGAAGATACTGGCTTTGTGACAAAATTTGAAAACAATATTGATAAACTTTAATAACATTAATGCTATAAATAGTAGAGGCGCATGGGTTAGTGATTAGGGTGTTGGACTCATGATCATATGGTTTCGATTCCTGGACTGGGCAATGTTTTGTGCTCTTGAGTAAGTCATTTCATTTCACGTTGCTCCTGTTCAGTTAGCTGGCAAAGAAAAAAGAAATTCTGTGATGGACTGACGTTCCGTCCAGATGGGAAATATATAAGTCCCAGAAACCGGCTTTAAGAGTCTATAGGTAGGACTCTACCAGATCTGTTAATCCACCGCCCTATTACGTTTATGTTATTAAAATAGGTATTTGTCTTATTCATTAATGAAATATATGTATGTATGCGCATACATGCTGTATGTATTTCAGCCCATAGTCAGTGTTACAAGAAAGGCTATCGATGATAATTGGACTTGCAATTAACGAAATACTTTAATTATCACAAAATTCTACCTAAAAAATTTTTAACTAAATCAAACAGAAATATTTGCCATTTAACTGATAAATTCAAAACTATCAAATTATTTCAAAGACCCGATTTCTCTTCATCTAATCTAAAACCTATTTCAGAGAAAGTCTTACTCTCTTTACATATTATTCTTTATCCAGTCTCACGCAAGAAAAGTACATTCGCAATTTTACACTGTTAAAGATGTCGAACCGAAGGGACGCCGGACGAAATACATAGCAGTATTTCTTCCGACTTTGTGTTCTGAGCTCAAATTCCGCCGAGGTTGAATTTACCTTTCATCCCTTTATAGTCAATAAAATATAAACTAGTTGAGCATTGGGATCTTTTATGTTTGGCTGTCACTTTTCAGTTTCTGGATCTGTTCAATTTCGTCCAATTGATTTCAAATTTGGTACATTGGTGTAGTTTTGTATGCTAATTTTCATTTTCACCATTTATCAATAAAAAAAAGCAGTTGATAGCTTTTAAAGTTTGCAAATTTGGGATAATTTTAACCAATCGAAAGCCACAGACATATAGGTGCCTGTTTCCATAGTAACAAGCCAAGCGTTTGCACTCTCCTGTATAAATCATGTGTGCTTATGAAAAACAAAATGTGTTGTTTACTCTTTTTTTCGAACTGGACAGCAGTTTGTTTTTTCTGCTCTTAAAACTACAAAATATGTTGTTTACTCGTTTTTTAGTAATTTTCGTTTATTAAATACTTATTACACGTGCTATCGTCGCAACTTTGTAACTTCTTCAAGACTTTTTTCTAGAACAAGTGAATTATATCTTGAGATTCAGCGTGAAAATTTACATCAATACACCAAATTTGAAAATTTTCACTTAATTTTAAAATTTAAAAAGGTGCAAACAAACAGAAATAATCCGAGCACTGGGGTCGATGTAATCGACAAGCCCTTCCTCCCACAATTTCAGGCCTTGTGCCTATAGCAGAAAAGGTTATTAAATAGCTTACTGGTACTATTTTATAATATTTGTACATAGTTTCAAAAGTCTTCCATCAACTATTCTAAACAATATATTTGTTTCTTAATATTTAAGATATAAAACAATGATTCAATAATTTACGACCTTATATAAACACCTTAAATTAGAAAACCGTAATGTAATGTGTCGAGAATCAATTAGCTTAGATGCAGCCAGGCTCTCTCTAAACTGTTAATAACAAACCGATATTGAAACTGCAAAGTGAAGTAAAGTGACTGAATCGAAAATCGAACCAATCTAGTAGAAACATTATATATTTATTAAAATAAAAGTGACTGGGAAAATCTTACCTAGAAATTGGTAAATATCATCGCTTATCTCATCGAGTACAACTTCATCAGGAACGGTATCATTGAAATTGCATATCCTACCAAAAGAAAGTAAATTGTATGGAAATTCCAGTATTTTGATAAATTTTGTCAGAATCCACGAATAGTATAAGTCCTCAAATAGTTTCCTGTTGTGTTGTGCGGAACTGATTTTTTTATTTACTTGAAAAACTATATTTAATCATTTAAAATATTCGACCAGTAACCTATGTCTTTTATGTGTGCTTTTAGTCAAATAAGGCAGAGTAGGGCCCTTAATGTTTAACATGCCCTCCCATGTAATTGGTGCAGTTCATGATCACATTTAACATCTGTATGCTGGTGTTCATCGATCAAATGTGGACAGGGGGAAATTGCAGAGGATAACAGTTCTGGGAATGAAGGAACGGCTGAAGTGTTTATTGGAGTCTGAAAGGTGAGACAAAGAGTGGCGAGAGGAGGGCAGCTGAATGCGACAGCGTTCCTTAGGGCTGAGAGTAAACATCTTTATAAACGGGTCGCTGCAGTGTCATTGTAAAAAGCAAAGAGAGGCAACACGTCTGTTGGCTAGATGATGAAACCATTTGATACTGAATCTTTGATAATTAATTGAATAACTTACTTTAAAATTCTGTCTCTATTCTTAAGAGAGACAGAACCATTCTGGGGGTGAATGTAGTACACTGGTGTAGGTCTTACTTGTACTTTGTACAGGTTTGCAGTTGAGAAGAAATAAAACTGTTTTTTTCGGGGTGGGGGGTCTGTAATGTTATATATGAGAGATAACACCCATAAGACATCATCAGAAACATGTGCACTTGTCTCTTCCAGCTTTACCCAGCTGTAATATTAGACATATGTTTGGGATAGAAACTGGCTTAATATATTTTTTTGCAATTAAGGCAGCGAGCTGGCAGAACTGTTAGTACGCCGTCTTTACGTTTTGAGTTCAAAATCCACGAAGATCGACTTTGCCTTTTATCCTTTCGGGATCGATAAAATAATTACCAGTCGAGCACTGGGATCGATGTAATCGACTTACCCTCTCCCAAAAAATTGCTGGCCTTATGCCGAAATGTGAAACCAATATATTTTTTTTGCAATTACAATGACAATAAATTGGTTTGAATTGAACTGAATTAAACTGCTTGAAGATACACTATCATTTTTTTATATTCTATTAGTAAAGCAGTAACATAATATATCAAATAAATGTTCATCACTCGAATGCAGAGATTTTTATATGAATTATGAAGCAATTAGTAATGTTATATGTTATCAAAAGAACAGATATTGCAACCAATTCACTCTCAAAATGACCGCGGTATCTGTATCAACAAATCTTGTAACACACCCAAAAGAACGCCCGAAACATTTTTTCAAGGCTAACCAGATGCACTTGCTCTGATATGATAATAAGCTGCACCATAGCAGAATAATAATACAGATTTCGTTCCATGGTTAAAGATTGTTTTTAAAACGCGTACTACAGATTGTTATTCAATCAATTCGTTTCAATAATTTTTATCATAGACAATTGAATGTAATTCTTTCAGAGTGCATTTATTTTTTGGTGTAAAAAGAAAAATAATAGACAGCAACTTTCAGGGTCGAAGAGATGACATGTGTATTACAAAATATAGTTTTCAAAGATGCTCTGTCCCAAGACTACACCTCCAGACTGTGGATTTTACACGATTTTCAGAACCATACGCTTTTCAAAGGAAATCATATATTTCCTGGTACTTTTTACCTTCCAGTAATCTTATAGTTTTCAAAATAACTGTGAAATTTCCACGTACTCAACTAGAATTGATAAAACATTTGATCTAAATGCGTTCACAAAAGTAATACAACTTACCTTTCTACAGTTAAATGTGATTCAGCTAATTTCTTTGCCACATCGCTAAATACAATTACGTACACAACTATTACCATCCCATGTATAGCAGACAAAATGGTTGCAATTATCATGAGGAATATATCAAACCTCGTTGCAAAGCGAAACTGAAAAATAGAAATATAATGTTTCCAAGTAATAATACATTAGATAGTAAATTCATCGCCTCAATCACTGCCACCAATGTTATTGTTATTATCGTAATTATTATCATAAACATTATTAATATTTCGGTGAATTTAGCTTGCTTCGTTATTACTAAGTTTTTGTTCATGTAGATCTGGTGTGTGTTTATGGTCGTTCTAATACATAATATTAGAATATTCATTCAAGATTGAAAGGAATAACAGAATGTTTCTTAATTTAAATAAATACCCTAAACTGTGTTCTCTCTTTTGTAGTTGCGTAAGAAAATCCACCCACAAAAAAAATTACGAAATATTCATTAGCAAACATTCCATTCAAAATTAAGAACTGAATAGGCACTAATACAAATTGCAATTAAAACAAAACATTTAGAATTAAATTTCATCTTATTCAGACACTTGTGAATGACTGGAATAACCTTTCCTGAGGAAACTGAAAAAGAAACAGTAGATTCTTGTTCAGATGTTAGCATTTCAGATAAAACTTTGTTAATTTCGTCTTAATTAATAATTGAGGCATGTTCTTATTAACGATAAATATCAGCAGCATAAAGGAAGCGAACTGACAGAACCGGTTAGCACGTCGTGTAACATGCTTAACAGTATTTCGTTCATCTTTATGCTCTGAATTCAAAATCTGCCGAGGTTGACTTTGCCTTTCATCCCTTTGGGGTCGATAAAATAAGTACCTGTTCAACACTGCGGACGATGAAATCGACTTACCCCCTGCCCCGAAATTGCTGGCCTTGTGCCAAAGCTTGAAACCAATATTTCTTCGAAAAATCATGTATTTCTAACGTGCAATCGTTATCTCATGAGAAACTTTAATTGCGTTTTCATCCTCTTTTGTTTCACAATCTGAAAATTATAACCATCCAAGCGAAACAATATTTAGCACCTTTGCAGGTACAGGAAATTTTAACTTCCCTGAAAAGCCTGAGCAGAGAGAGAGAGGCAAGAAACTGACTCTGAGAGAGGCAAGAAACTGACTCTGAGAGAGGCAAGAAACTGACTCGACCAAAATAAAATTTATCATTAATCTCTTCTATGGTATTGAGTACTTTTTTCCAACAGTCAACACTAAATGTGTGTGTGTTTCTATGTGTGTGTGTTTCTATGTGTGTGTGTTTCTATGTGTGTGTGTTTCTATGTGTGTGTGTTTCTATGTGTGTGTGTTTTTATGTGTGTGTGTTTCTATGTGTGTGTGTTTCTATGTGCGTGTGTGTGTGAGTTCGAGATTTAAAATATTTAGTTGATTTTTCTTTTCATTTATTGTTTAGTCTCTTCACACAAATTAGACGTTACTTTATAGGTTTTTACAGAAACATTCTTATGCATTATCTACTTACCAATTGATAGAATGCTATTTTAGCCGGCATCTTGGTTTTATTTTCGGTTTCACCACTTTTATCTTCTGCTTCGTTCATATCTGAAAACATGTTTCTTTCTTTAAATTTTGTTTGGAATTTCAATAATATTCTAATCATATACAACACGTAAAAGTATCCCAATCAACTAATTGGCTATATCTAAGCAATACTCACACACACACACACACACTTACATGTGTGTGTGTGTGTGCGTGTGTACATATATAATAGAGGCGAATAAGGATATATTATATAACATACAAGATAAATTTTTAATTCATTGAAATTATCTCCGCTTTCAAAATAGGTAGGCCAATCCCTTGAAAGCAATTAGTACCAACTCCAAATGAGAAAGCGAGGTTATCTCAAGAATCAAAAATTCTCCAAACTGGCCATGTTATTTTGGAAAAATTGGTCTACTTGTCTGAAGACAGACAACTGTTGGGTAATTATTTCTGCCTCAATAGATGTCCTCAGCACAGCAATTATCCAATCTTATCTTCAGCAGACGAGACACAAGACACTAAGACATAAAAAAAAGAGTAGAACGCATTTATGATCCTATGTAAATAATATAATTGAAACATAATAAAGATGAATAAGGTTATATGTGTGAGTTTGTGCGTACGTGTGTGTGTGTATTTGTGTGTATGTGTGTGTGAGTGTGCGTGTGGATTTGTGTGTGTGTGTGAATCTGTGTATTTGTGTGAGAGTGTGTATGTATTTGTGTGTGTGTGTGTGTATTTTCGTGTGTGTGTGTGTGTGTGTGTGTGTGCGCGCGTACATGTGTAAATATACTTGTGTCGTGAAGAAGTTGGCTTTGCAACCATGTGATTTCGAGTTCAGTCCCCTTGTGCTGCACCTTGGGCAAGAGTCTTCTACTATAGTCCCGGGCCTACCAATGCCTTGTGAGTAAATTTGATGGACAGTAACTGTACGAAAGTTTGGCATATATATTATTGTGTGTGTGTATGTGTGAGAGAGAGAGAGAGAGAGAGAGAGAGAGAGAGAGAGAGAGAGAGAGAGAGAG
>NC_068981.1:87417769-87418920 GCF_001194135.2 Octopus bimaculoides
GTTTCGTGGCTGTTTCGTAAAGATTCGCATTTGTTATAAGTCTCTTTAATGATCTGTGTTGCTTTTGGCATTTGATTAGTTTATGCGTTTTCAATATGTTGTTAATTTGGGGATATATATATATATATAAATTAACAACATCCTGAAAACGCATAAACTAATCAAATGCAAAAAAGCAGCACAAATCACTAAAGAGACTTAAACCACGAAACCAATGGTTAAAAAATGCGGACGCCCAAACTGTGGAACATGTCCCAACCTACTTGAAAGCTCGGATATCCTTTTCAAACAAGGAGAGAGGTTCGCAGTTAACACCAGTTTCACTTGTGCCTCTGAGAACCTAATTTATGTAATAACCTGCTCGGGTTGTAAACAACACTATATTGGACAGACGAGTATGACTTTGAGACGGAGAACCATTCTATATAAAGAGAAGATCCGGTTCCCGCAATACAGACAAATTCCTCTAAGTGAACACATAGAGAAATGTGCAGGTAACATCAAACCAAATTTTACAGTCTTCCCCTTCTACCAGTGCAAGGATACAACTTCTCTACAAGAACGTCTAAATAAACTTTTTTCATCGAAAAATACAGAACGCGTCTAAATATACACGCATAACCAGCTTTGATCTCTACATATCTTAATTCATGATTACATCACTGTACATACATCTCCCCACTAAACTAGTTTTCGAACTTTTGCGTATATATATATATATATATATTTCTACGCCCCTACTGAAAGCTGAACAGTTATCTCCCCTATCCACAATAATAACGATAACCAATTACCTCCCCTTAGTTTTTCTACTGTTTGTATCATTCACTCAAAATATCACACACGACATAGACCAAAAAATTTCTTCTTAAGAAAATACGCATCTAAACAATTAAATCTTAATGTCATGAATAGCGAAAGCGAAACCGGTCGATGGTCGATATATTAAAAATTATATTAAAACTATGTAAAGTGTGTGCATTTTCCTTCTTTATTTTCATATTTATATATATATATATATATTCTTTTACCCTTTTACTCTTTTACTTATTTCAGTCATTTGACTGTGGCCATGCTGGAGCACCGCCTTTAGTCGAGCAAATCGACCCCATGACTTATTCTTTGTAAGCCTAGTACTTATTCTATCAGTC
>NC_068981.1:87418930-87436316 GCF_001194135.2 Octopus bimaculoides
ATCGACCCCATGACTTATTCTTTGTAAGCCTAGTACTTATTCTATCAGTCTCTTTTGCTGAACCGCTAAGTTACGGGGACATAAACACACCACCATCGGTTGTCAAATGATGTTGGGGGGCAAACACAGGCACACAAACATATACACACATACATATATATATATATATATATATATATATATATACATATATACAACCGGCTTCTTTTCAGTTTCCATCTAACAAATCCACTCACGAGGTTTTGGTCGGCCCAAGGCTATAGTAGAAGACACTTGCCCAAGGTGCCACGCAGTGGGACTGAACCCGGGACCATGTGATTGGTAAGCAAGCTACTTACCACACACCCACTCCCACGCCTAAACATAAAGACAGACGAAATGTCACTAAGCATTTCGCCCGGCGCGATAACGTTTCTACCAGCTCATATATGTATGTGTGTGTGTGTGTGTGTGTTTCTGTCTGTCTGTCTGTATGTATGTATGTGCGTGTGTGTGTGTGTGTATATATGTATATATATATATATATATATATATGAGAGAGAAAGAGAGAGAGAGACATACATACGTACGTACATACATACGTACATACATACATACATACATACATACATACATACGTACGTACATACATACATACATACATACATACATACATACATACGTACGTACGTACATACGTACGTACATACATACATACATACATACATACATACATACATACATACATACATACGTACATACATACATACATACATACATACGTACATACATACATACATACGTACATACATACATACATACATACATACATACATACATACGTACGTACGTACATACATACATACATACATACATACATACATACATACATACATACATACATACTCACAGCCAACCACATGTTAGGACGAAATCTGTCGCCACCGATATAGGAAAACGGTGAATCAATAATCACCTGGTGTTGCGAATAATCATCCAATTGAATAAAAAATCGTTATGTGCAACTGAAATTATACTGGATTAAAATAGATATCTGTGTATCATAGTAAATGTAAATATATCGTGGAAAGCAAATTTGAAGTGGTATTCATCTGAGGATATCTTTCATGAACGTGCAGTGTTTGAAACAAAATATATCGGAGGCAAACCAAAATTCCAGCAGTGGCTAGTGAGAACCTTTTCTACTCTAGGCACAAGGCCCGAAATTTGCGGGGAAGGGGTCAGTCGATTAGATCAACCCCAATACGCAACTGGTACTTAATTTATCGACCCCGAAAGGATGAAAGGTGTAGTAATATCAGTATATGACAATCTACAATTTTTACAATTGCATGCGAGAAAGAGAAGTCACTATCTTGTACGTAAAGCAAGAAAAATAAGAACTTTTGAGACGTTCGTAATAAGTCATAACATATTTATTCCTGGCTGTAATGCATTAACATATAAGAATGGTTTGAAAGAAAAGGCTTTTAGAATATGAAAAATAAGACATAATAATTATCCTTTTTGCTGTAGGCACAAGGTCTAGAATTTAGGGGGAAGGAGCTAGTTGACTACATCGATCCCAGTGTTTGACTGTTACTTAATTTATCGACCCCGAAAGGGATGAAAGGCAAAGTGAACCTCCACGAAATTTAAACTCGGAACGTAAAGGCAGACGAAGTACCGCTAAGCATTTTGTCCGGTGTGCTAACGATTCTATCAGCTCGACGCCTTATAAGATATAGTAATAATAATAATTAGTAATAACAAAGCAAGTATAATGGGATGGGGAATTTCTATGCACAAATCGAAGAAATAAACATATAGGAAGAAAAAAAACTGGATCTTTTCTGTTTGGCTTTCAGTTCTTTCAATTTCGTTTTGCATTGTTTACATGGACTGAACAGCCATAGTTTGCTTGGGTTATTTTCTTTCTTTTTCTTTTTTTTTTCGGTGAAGGGTATTTGTTTGCTTTTTTTTTCCATTTGCAATTTAACGTTGTTTGTTTTTTCGTAATTTAACGTTCACATTTCAATTCCTTCAATTTCGTTCCAATTGATTTCAAATTTGGTGTATTGATGTACTTTTGTATGCTAATTATAGAAATGAAATTAATTTTTGCCTTAAATTAATAAATAAAAAGTTAATAGCTTTTAAAATTTGAAAATTTTGGGTAGTTTTAACCAGACATATGGGTGCCTGTTTCCATAGTAACAAGCCAAGCTCTTGTGTAGTCTGCTTACCCGTATGTTGCCAACTCGTAACTTTTCGTATACGATGGAGAAATGGAAAACCGAAGAGAATGCGGTTGCTCGAGCAGACCTATGATCAAAAGGAGCATTCTAATACTGAACGCTCCATAGTTTTAGAGTTATCAAGGACTACCGTAATTTTGTATATCCTTCTTCATTTTATGACTTTGTTTGGGAGGAGATTTGGCTGCCTTTTCCAACAGTTCGATCGTTACATGAACTGAATTACAGTTTGTTTCTTTGTGATTTCGTGTTCTCGCAACAAAATATATTTACATGGACTGAACAACTACAGTTTGTATGGTTGGGGGGCCGTTTCCTTTTGTAATTTAACGTTAAGTTTGTCTTTTCGTAATTTAACTATCACTTTCAGTTTCTTTGGGGCGTGGGGATTTTTCGCATTATATGCCTGTTCAAACATTTCACGTAATTTTATTCATTAAAACTTATTAAAACTTCCGTCGTTGAATGTTTTGTCGTCGGAATGTTGTCATCACGCACAAAATGCCAGCTTCCAAATCTTGTTTTCCCATTGGGTAAAAATTATCGAACTTCAATTTCTGTAACATTTTTCTAAAACTTTTTTGAAACAAATGAATAACAAATTTGACAATTTTAACTTTGTTTTAAAATTTCAAAAAATGAAGTCGAACAGAAAAGATCCAAGAAACTATTTTAACGGCATAAAAGAAGCAGACAATATATTGTATTAATCGTAGAAGACGACTTTATGAATACAGATTTGTGTGTCAGGTGTAATCAAGAAATATTGTGGGAAACCTGTTACAAATGGGTAACCAATATCCTATTGTGGAACGCTGTGATTAGAAGTTTAAACAAACTAAAGCTTAAACTCGGATCTTTATGCGATTTACATCTTCTGAGTATATAGAACGTATTACGCGTGAAGAGCATTCTGCCTACTAAACACATATACGGTAAAGTTTTGCATATGCAACATAGGCAGTTGAAAACTTCGACTAACTCACATTATCCAAGCAGCTTATAGACAAAATCCTTTTACTCTTTCTCTGTCTGGCAGTAAAATATATAACCATTATGTTAAAAACCTGACTAGATACGGATGGAAGTGCTATGCGATGAAATGAAGTATCGTATCTTTTATTTATTTTTTATGAATGACATTAAGTTTTGTACTACAGTTGACAAACAACTAGAAATTTTGTTATATATGCTGCTAAATTGGCATGAAATTGGATTTAGAAAATGGGCAATGTTGAAGAACAAAAATTTCAAAAATCATTAATACTACCTTGGATAAAGACAATAGAATTACGCCAAACACAGACATTAGATTAAACCAAGGGACGAAAAATAGTGCAACACACGCACACAAACACAAACAAACACACATACACACACAGACACACACACTGAAAGGAAAGAAGAGATTAGGGAAAATGTTATAGAAGCATTAGATAAATACTTAAATCAGAGTTAAACGCCCCAAAGTAAGGCAATAGGTATCAAGAAACTCTTTCTTCCAACAATAAGCTACCTTATAATGATGAATTTAAGGCAGTGATGTGTGGGGGGGGGGGGTAATATTTTCAGCGAAGTCATACCCAAAGAATACAAACGAGAAAAGAATCTAAGACTAGCATGGATTGATTTTTTCACAGTATTCTCCACACTTAGACCTTGGAAACACTTGCCATGAGTAAAGTATCACTAGTAATGAGAAGATATATAAAACATGTTATGAGAAATGGGCAAACAATTTTGGTGATACAGACAAAAGAAGGAAATATAAAACGAAACCCATCCCCATGAGAAGCGGAATATTCCAAGAAGTCTCCTGGTCTCCATTCCTTTTCTGTTTAGCCAGGGTCATGTCAATCACAGGCTGGCGAAGGCTGCGACCAGAACTACCAAATTAGATTCAAGAGTGTATTAAACTGCGAGGTGTAAACCCCTTGTGTGGCAACCAGTGCAGTATAACCTTCCTCAGCTAAAGGTAGATAGGCCGTTTTAGGTTTATGTCAACAACTTATCTAAAGATGGTGTCTCAATGAAAAGAATGATCCGACGCTCAATGAGCGGGAAATATAAATTCTGATGCCAGTCGGGTTATCTCTGTCACCTGAAAGGAGGGTGATTTTAGCCATAGATGGCAACCTTCATAGAGATGATGTCTCGATAATTTGGTAGTGTAACCTTAAAATCACTATCAGCGTGAATGAGATTGGAGTCTTTAGGGGAGGATTCTTGTGCAGTTGGTGTTCTGCAGCACAAAAACAGAACAGGTCGCCATACTTTTACTGCTGCAATACGCAAAGGATTCTAAGACAAAAAAATCAACACGATAGCATTGGAATGCAGTCAATTGTAATTATTTCTTTTTGTACCCGACGGTACTGTCTAGTTTTTAAATACGCTCACTGTTTATTCACATTTTACTATATATTATCGTTGTTGTCGTCGTCGTCGTCATCGGGGGAGGGGATGTTATTGTTGAAATTTTTTCATTCACTCTCAGAATATTTTCGTCACACCTCTCTCACCTTGTCGTAGGAATACTGATTTCAGCGAAAGAAGCAAAGATTACAGGAAAGAATGCTGTGCATTTGGAATGAAATTTGAGTATTCAATCTATCACAGAACAAGAGCTTTTAAGCTAAGTATCAATTGTGGGAAATACAATTCTGATTTAGAAATTGAAGAAATAAAGAGAAACATCAACCAAAAGTTACAAGACTTGACAGACCAAAGTAAGATGGGTGGCGATAACTCTTCGGGTAATCAGATGAATGAAACTATCGTAGCTAATCTAGAGAATACAAGTCTTACAATTGAAGCAAGGGCATCCAAGAGCATTCAGTAGAAAAGAAAATTTGATGATAAGAGCCTTAATGACAATGTATTAGTGATCCTTTTAAACTGAGACAGAAGCTGAAGGAGCTAGAGGTCTCAGAATCAGTTATTTGAGAATATTGGACTGAACCAAGATTAAGGAATGTCAAGAGTGAGCAGTGTGATTGATAAGGTTATCTGTGAAAGCATTAGAGACAACAACACGTTGATCTTAGCGGATGCAAATGCATGTGCAGACATGTGTGGAGACAAAGAAAGAACAAGTGAAGGATCAGCACGTACCTTGATAGAAATGTGGACGTAAATGAAGATTAGCAGCCTTGGGAAAGATAGAAGGTGAACCAGTGGGAGCAAGGTAGATTAAGGATAGAAGAAGCAAAAGATAGATTAAAGGAAATGTATTACATCAGAAATAAGAGAGAATTGGGACATTTGAAGAGATAAAGCAGAGAATGATGGCAAAAGCTGCCAATTAATTAGACTGTGCAAAGGAAGAAATAGCCAAACGAATGTTTATTTGATATTTTTGAGAGAAATGGTAACATGATACCAAATGCTAAAGAAAGCAAATTATTTTGGGGAGAAATTGGAGTGGGGATGCAAATTACAATAATAAATTACTGTGAATGAAGCTAGTAGAAAATTATATTGGAAATGTCGAGGTACTATCACAAAATCAACTATCTGGAAGTCATTGAAAATTGTCGTAAAGTGAAAAGCGACTTAACCAGATGACTGAAAGAGTTTACAAGTCTCTACAAAACCACTAAATAAGTGCATGTCGTGTGGGGTGCCACTATAGACATTGAAAGTCGATGTTGCTTCTAATTACCAACAAATTACGACTACCACTTACGTAGAAACTAGTAACTGGAATAATTGCAGAAGAGATACACTAAGATTTATTTTGGAAACAATTAATGCCTGGTGGAAAACTGTCGAAAATTGGGTAAGATAATAAGCCACCAATTAATGATTGATAAGATGATCTTGTGGAATTACAGAGAGATAGAGTGTCATATTTATGAAAGTATGAAGTGATTATAGAAAGATATATAACCAAGTCTCACATTCATGGATCAAGCATTACCTAGAGCTGATCAAGATCTCAAAAAAATTTTAATGTCTGCTAGAAAAAGAAACGCAACACTGGAGAGCAGTTTCAACAACAGGGTAGGAAAGAATTATAGATTAGAAAAATAATCGTTCAAAGGGATGGTCTCTCATATCTAGTTAGAGATAACACAGTTCCCTTTATCGATTATTCTAAACAATGCTAAAAAATATATATATACATAGAAAAATAATAGGGAAAAGTTAATCATCTTCTGTTTATAGATGATTTAAAGGTTTGTGATAAATGGTAATGACAAGAATCAACTGGATTCTTTAATGCAAACTATCAGAAGGCTTAGCAGTGACATTGGGATGACATTCAGAATCGAGAAATGTGCTATGATAGAAATGAAGCGTGGAAAAATCATAAAATTACTGAAATAAATCTACTCGATAGTGAGAATATAAAATCCTTAACTGTAGAAGAAGCATATAAACATCTTAGAATATTGGAAAGTGATAAAATCAAAAGTCTAGAAATGAAGAAAGTCCTCAGTAAAAAAATATCTTCGCACAATGAAGGTGTTAAAGTATAACTTGAGTGTGATAAATATCACACAGACAGTCAGTTTGAGAGCAGTATTACTCTAAGGTATGGAAAGCAGGAATCATGAAGTGGAAAAAAAGACGAATTGCAGGATAACTATAGAAAGAAAAGAAAGCAACTGACAATGTACAAAAGCATACAACTCTAATCAAATGTGGACAGTTTATATTGGGAAAGAACAGAAAGAAGAGGTGGATTAATAACTGTTGAAAGGATAATAGAAGAAGAGAAAGAAGTTTAAGTATTCTATCTACAGAAGGTAATAAGTAAAGGGTTGTTTGGGAGTAGTTTTTACTAATTTTCTCTAGCTAGAAAATACATCCATACTATATTGAACTCTCCACAAAAATAGATGATAATCGCAACATAAACCTAAAATTAACACAAACAGCATAGAAAAAATGCACGTATTTTGACCGTTAAAGTAATATGTCTTTATGAATTTGACCTGTTTGCTGCCTTTACCGTCAGAATTTGACCTGCTGTTAAATTCTGGCGGTAAAGTGTACATAAACAAAAATTTCAACCAGAACTTCATCACACATGAAGGAAGAACTCCCTCTCTGAACTCCTCCAAGTGCTGTCTGTTGCTAGTTATTCGTGGCCATGTAGGTCCCAGATAGCGAGTGAGATCATCTCTCCATCTTGTCTTTGGTCGGCCTCTTGAGCTTATCTATTGTCTTGGTGTCCATTCCGTCACCCTGATTGTCTATCTGTTGTCCTTTAGTCGTGCGATGTAGTCAGCCCATCTATACTTCCTCTTCTTGATAGTTCTAATGACATCATTGACCTTTCATGTGTTGTCGAATCCAGGCATTTGTTTTCTTGTCCTGCAATGTGATGCTGAGCATGATTTGTTCTATTCTCGTTGATTTACAATTAGGTAGAGTTGAAAGCCCATGTTTCACTGACGTAAATCATCACTGGCAGGATATACTCATTGGAGATCTTTCTTCTAATTTTCATGGAAGCCTTGAGACTTCTCGTGGGCTTTTCCACCAGGAGAGGACTTTCATCTTTCATCACTATCTTTCCCAGGTAAACAATAAAAGAAGCAGTATAGAATCCAACACAACTCTATATCCCAGTGACAATACTGAGATGGTCCTAAAACATTGATAAAAATGAGCTTAGAAATTTATAGTTCCAAACTAATTGCAATGGCCATACACAAAAATACAAAAAAAAAACCCTCAGAAAGATATTAGATTTGAATATAGTTGTGTTTACAATATAACATATATGCTTAGGGCTGCGAGCTGGCACAATCGTTAACACCCCGGGCAAAATACTTAGTGGCATTTCGTCCATCTTTACAATCTGAGTTCCAGTTCTGCCGAGGTTGGCTTTGCCTTTCATCCTTTCGGGGTTGCTAAAATAAGAACCAGTTGTGCACTGGAATTAATGTAATCGACTTACCCGTCCCCTGAACTTGCTGACCTTGTGCCAAAATTTGAAACCAATATAGCATATGTGTATGTGTGTAATATATATATATATATTTATATCTAGATAGATAGATAGATAGATAGATAGATAGATAGATAGATAGATAGATAGATAGATAGATAGATAGATAGATAGACAGACAGACAGACAGATAGATAGATAGATAGATAGATAGATAGATAGATAGACAGACAGACAGACAGACAGACAGACAGACAGACAGACAGACAGACAGACAGACAGACAGACAGACAGACAGACAGATAGATAGAAAGATAGATAAATATAGATGTATATATACACGTATACACACACATACATGTATATCATACACACACACACATATATATATACATACATATACAGTACATACACATATATATATGCATAAATACACTATATACACGCACATATAAATGATACGAGCTTTTTATTGATTCCTAAAGTCCCTATTTCTAAGCATTTTCTTGAACTCACCTCATCTCCTTAACAAAACACTTTCACAAAACCCCACACCTTAGCGCACGCTCCCAGTCCAAATTAAGTTGTGATTACAATCTATCGGAATTGCCTTTATCTTTTGGGGTTCTAACTCCTTCCATTTTCACTAATTTCTTCATACCCTCTATAAAACAGAATTTTGCATTGGAACTAGAGCTTTTTTTTTCTCCCTATTTCAGTGTAATAAGCCATATATCTGGCAAAACTTCGAAGTCACTGTCAATAATATATTACACATATCAGATTTTGTATTGAGTCCTTTATTGATTCATTATTCATTGTTTTTTTATGAATAAGAAACACTTTTTTATGAATAAGGAACATGATGGCCCTTCAAATGAAATCTAAAAGTTCGCATGACTATTTACAGAAAGAAGACGGCTCAACTTTCTGGAAATAGTAAATTTAAGCCTTAATTTTTACATTAAGATGATCAGTGAATGTGCTAATGCTGACACAGAGACTGCCACTTATGTTCACGAGGAGCTGAAGAAAACTATTACTGAAGGAAACCATGTACTAGAATCTGTGTATAATGTTGATGAATCTGTACTTTTCAGAAAGTTCTAGGATATTTATTTATAATGAAGAAAAATCATCACCAAGTTTCAAAGCTTCCAAAAGTTACTTAACGCTTCTTGTGAGAAGAAATATTACTGTTGCGAGGAAATTAAAGCCCTTATTTGTATATTACTACGAAAATCCAAAGGTTATTCTCAATTTAAATCCTCTTGTGGTTTTGCTTCAAATATGAAGTATTGGATGGCAACGAACTTTTCCAAAACTGGTTTACAAACATTTTTTACGTAATGCAAAAAGCCACCAATCTAACGTAAATTATCTTTCTGATAATGTGAGAGAAATACATCCTGAAGAATACAACTTCTTTGCTCCAGCTAATGTTTTAAACTGTGATCGCTAACATCAAAGCATAACATTTGAAAACTTTGAAACAACTAATAAAAGCAATTTGTGGAAAGGATAAATCTACTGTTAATGATTACTATAAAATGTTCAACATTAAAAATCAATGGATAAGAATACTGAATTATAGAATGAAGTGAAACCCTCAGCAATGAATGATGCTTGAGAAAAACATATGGCCAAACTGTATTTGTGACTTACTGGTCTTCTACAAATAAATTCTACATGAAGTTTAGCAGAATATTATAATATTGACAAAGAGAGTAAAAGGTAAAGACCCCCTTCAATCATGAATAACCATGGAATTCACCTAGAAAGCTCCCCCTCCAAGGCACAAGTCTGGGCAAGGTTGTCTATGGAAGACCAGCAGTCGCCCATGCATACCAGCCTCCCCTCTCCACGCTACCGATGTTATCCAAAGGAAAAGCAAAGGCCAATACAGCTTGGCACCACTGACGTTGCAACTCATTTATACAGCTGAGTGAACTGGAGCAACGTAAAATAAAGTGTCTTGCTCAAGAGCACAATACAGAGCACGGTCCGAGAATCGAACTCACAACCTCATGGTTGTGATCCCTACGCTCTAACAAGTGAGCCATGTGCCTTCAGTTTTAGAGAGGTCATGGAAACTCATATGGTTAAGTTATTTGGTCTAATAGAAAAAAACTGGGTCGAAATAAAAGCTGAGGACGCTACAACGAAAGCGATTGCAGAGCAAGAGGAGAACATAGAAGACCCACCAACTCCACTTCAGATGACTGCAAAAAATATGGTTAAAGGTTTAGCACTTATAAAAGAAGGCCTGCGAGTCTTTCCTCATAGCAATCTTAATCGAGAAAGTAAAATAAAAATTACAAGAGGATTTCACGAGCTCAATTCTTATACTGAGCAATTACAAAGAGAGGGTATGTCCTAACTGCAAACAACTTTGGGTGTGCCCTGCACCCAGCAGCATATGCTACTGCTGCTTCTGATGACGACGACGACGGTGGAATCCAAAAAGCTAAAGATATGCCCCATTCCAACCCAGTAAATGCTATAGCACCATCATCCTACCATACATCATTTGAAAACAGATATGAAGTCTGATGGAAGCTTCTAATATAAGAGATATTAACATCTAGTATTTCATATTTTATATAATAAAGAATCTCGTTAATTCCATTTTCTGTCTTTGATCTATATCAGTGATTCTCAACTGGAGTCCATATGGCCCTTGAGGGTCCATATAAGATTGGGGGAGGGGGCACATAACAAGATAGTAAATTGGGGATCCACAATAGTATTTTAAAGGCCCCAGAAAAAATTTTGATTTAGATGTATGGTATGTATTGCAAGAAACAGATAGGTTGCTTTCTCCAACATTTTTACATTGTTCAATCTACAAAAATTAATGTGTGAAAAACGAAATAGGAACTTTGAAAGAAGTTTCTATAAAACTAGTTTTTAAACATCGAATAACTATGGGAGTCCACTAGAATAAAATAATAATCAGAGGAGTCCGTAAATAAAAAAAAAATGGTTGAGAATCCATGAACTATACACACACACACACACACATAATATAATATTATATTATATTATATTATATTATACGCACCCACCCAACCACACACAAGTAAAACAGAGGAAGGCTATGAGATAAAAAGGGGACACACAGGCAAATAAAACATGTGGTGGTAGAATAAGGGTAAGGGTACAAAAATTAAGCGCAGCAATAACACAGAATGGGTACAGTGAAAATAAACATTTCACATGGAAGAACTAGAAGAGGATATAACGTTTTGGGTTTTACTGATCATCAAAACTGAAGTGAAAGTAAATAGGAGAAAAAAATAAAAACTACATCAAATTTACGATTGTTTATATTGGGCGTGTGTGTGTGTGTGTGTGTGTGTGTGTGTGTGTGTGTGTGTGTGTGTGTGTGTGTGTGTGTGTGTGTGTGTGCTTGATCACCGGTGTTGGCTTGTTTATGTTCTCGAAACTTAGTGGTTCTATAAAAATAGAACCGGCAGAATAACAGGACTTACAAGTAAGTAATGCCGATATGATTGACTAAAACTCTTCAAGACAGTGCACAAGCAATGACTAAAACAAGTAAAAAAAAAATTTTTTAAGTAAATAAATAAAAGAATAAAATCAAATTTTTCAAGATTTCAAAATGTACCTTCAGCAAATGGATTTTTAGAGTCTTCAGCCATCGTTAAATTTACCTTTCCTGTGTATGTGTAAGTGGAAAGCTATGCAAGTTTATACTTATCCCTTTTCTGTTTTCCTGTATATTTCAATGTATTAGCTTCTATCGTTTTCAGTTAGTTCGTACTCAGTGTAAATACTGTTTGTTAGTATATTTTATATTTCTATTTGCTATGCTCATTATAAAAACACATAAATATAATTAAAAGATTCTCTTTTCATTAGAATGCATACTTTTAAATATATTACAAAAACGAATCGATATTTTTTCTATCTTTGATAATTATACATTAGTACACAAACTAAACAGAATGGTGTTTGTGTGTTTATATAATCATATGTATACATATATTGTACGTGTGTGTGTTTATTCATATGCATATATATGTGTGTGTGAGTATATGTATATATATATATATACACATACATATTTGTGTGTTTGTGTACATGTGGTGTGTACGCGTCGTGTCTGTGTGTGTCAAAGAGAGAGAATATGTGTGTAAGTACTTTTGAAGACGGATATATAATTAACTATATTATTCGTTTGTAACAGCAGTGAGACTGCCTGTTTGAAACATTTGTTTCTATACAAAACAAATTGAATTAGCCCTATAAAATTTTTAATGTAATTAGGATTACACATTTACTGTGAACAATCTCCCGTGGTGAGATCTGTCTGTGTGCGCTTACATGCATACATACATACATACATACATACATACATACACACACACACACATAGTGTCTGCAGTGCCAGTACTCATACCAACATTTAGGCCACTTGATGGAAACCTTGATGAGATCCGGGGCATTGATGTGAAAATCCGGAAGATACTAACAAGCACACATAATTTCCACATCAACAGCGACGTTGACCGTCTTTACCTAAAATGGAAACAAAGGGCAGAATCTTGATATCGATCCAGTTTGCTTTTGAGTGTCATATATCTTTTCATAACCAAGTGTCGAAGCGCATCCCTTGACCAAGTTTGCATACACGAAGCAGATAACATCATGAGACTTCGAAAGCAGCTCCTTGAACAGCATTCTTTGTCTGATAACTTTGAATACATGCCCAGAGATGCCGCACGACTCTACCGCAACGTATCATCAGATGAAAGGATGAGCATATATCAGCAGAAGAGCATGCAAGGATATGTTAGCAAAAAGCTCCGGGATGATAGTAACATTGGTAATCAAAGCAGTCTGTCATGAACCAACAACCGGATTACTAACACTAACTTAGAAGGGTATGCGTTTGCAATCCAGGAACAAGAAATATCAACCATTTGGTTGATATTTCCTGTTCCTGGATTGCACAAGAGGAACAGAGACGCGGGAAAAACACCAAAATATGATAACCGATGCAGATTTAGTGGAGCTAACACCGAAGATTTCACCCACATCATAAGCAGTTATCCGAAAATGTCGTCGTAGTATTATCTACCGATGAAACATGATGTGGCTTAGACACTGTATAACGAGATCCATCGGAAGGATAACCCCCAAAGCCAAAGAAAAGAGAATCTACAGTATGGTAGAGACCATAGCCACTCATAATGAGGAGTACTGCTGGAATGTCCCAGTGAAGACCTCAATAGAATGTAAACATAATAGACCTGACATTACTGATTAGGGATAGAGAAGAGAAACTGTGTACAGTGGTGGAAATCAGCTACCAGGCGGAGGTTAACATAAAGCTAAAGATCAGAGAAAAAGAGAATACCTACGCTGAACTATTGAGTATTCTACAGTTGCTCTACCCAAATTACAAGTTCGGGTTTATACCTATAATTATTGACGCCCTGCCTAAGTACCAATCTTGGGAAATTAGGCTTCTCAAAACCAGAAAGGAGAAAGCTGATTCGAAGACTACAGATCCAAGCCATTACTGGAACTGTTAAAATCTATAAAATTTTCCAGAAGTTTATCATTTAAATATAGCAGCATGTCTAGACTTGTAACTTATGCATGAGAACATATACATAGAACAAAACATACACATCTACACATGCACTGACTCCAAATACAGCGGACGCCCGCATATTTGCGGTTCGGCATTCGTGGTCCCGATTATTCGCGCAACGAAACCACCGCATATTTGCAGAATCATAAATATCGTCCGCGATTTTTTTATGGCTCCTTTCGTAGGAGTATATATTTTTTCACACTTTTTAAGGCTAAATTATTAAGAACAATATACTGTATTTGCCGGCTTATTAGACGCCCCTTCGCAGCTGAAGCTGCATCACGTCACTTGATTATTCTAGATACAAGTACACTTTATCTTGTATCTCTTATTCCTGCCTTCAATCAAAGCTTGCTAATTACTATAGCGACATCTATGTATATTTCACACGTACACATTCTCTCTATATATATATATATATATGTGTGTGTGTGTGTATGTGTGTGTAAATAGTTATTGCCAAGCTAACCTGGCAGTCCAGAAAAATAGGACGAATGTTGCTGTTGATTAGCTCCAAGAGGCCATCGCCCCTAGCTAGCTATGTGACACACAAACCTGTGTCCATTACAACTTTCGAACGGGGAGGGAGGGCATCAGCTTCCCCATGCTGGTTCAGACATCCACACACTAGTTTCAGGGTACTTGCCCTTTATCAATGTGGAGTTTTCTCTTTATTATAGGCATAAAGCCTGAAAAAGAAGAGACACCACAAGGACTAACACAAGACATGGGGTACATAGAACGTATTGTATGAAATATGAATTTAATAAATAAAATGAAAAATGAAATGGCTTACCCACTCCCCAAAGCAAGCAGTTCCATTTTACTGTTCTAATTAATCATAATTTCATCAGTCTTTTTATACAATCTTACATAACTCGCACGTATTCCAACAAGTCGTCAAACAATACCACGCTCGGCAATGTATCATACTGGAAACAGAAGTCCTGTTAGTTTCATTTCCGAACCAAACAGTTCCCGCAGATTTAATGCTATTTCTCTTTCTCTCCAATAGTGCTGCTTTCGCGTCGCTGTGAAATAAATCTTCATCCAATTTTACTCTTGTTAAATTTTTTTACTTTTGCGATCTTTTTTCAATTTCTACATTCTTCTTATAAATCACCATCGTTCTTATATTGTCCTATCGGTTTCCTTCTATCTCACATGTGCGTTATTTTTTGTTTTACTCTCTCCTTCCACATTTCATATCTCTCTTTTTGACTCCTACTTGTTGTCGGCTCCGGTTCCGGGGTTCGCATTGCACTCTCTTCCTCTTTCTCTTGTTTTCGCCGCCTTTCATGAAAAAAAAAACGACAGCAAATTCCCATCACAATGTTCACCAAGAAGGTACATCCCCTAAAACACCTGAAGAGCTTTAAATTTTCTTTGCTGTGTAGTCATTACCTTCATCAACATCGTCTTAAATCATTATTATTCATTATTGGTGAGTAACCATACATTTTACTTTATTTTTTATTAAATTATTATCAAATATTTTATATATATATATATATAATTTTTCATAGAAAACCATGTAATCGTTACCAATATAGGAAGAGATTTCACCGCAAAAAAGTCTAAATTAGACTCCTTAGGAATCGTTCTCCTTGTTTATATATATCCAGTTTTAAATTTAAAAGAGAGATTTCACGCTAATATCCATTATTATTGTAATTTATTCCTATGTCAACATTTCTATATAAAACTATATTTGACCGTCAAATTTAAGTCAAACATATAAGTTGCCTTACACGTCTTCAGGGAATACATTTGAGAACAAACAAAAATCAAGAATAGGAGATCAATAGCACATTTCTAGGTTTCGTCCATATTTAAATTTGTCGTTAAATGACGAAACCTAGAAATGTGCTATTGATCTCCTATTCTTGAATTTTGTTTGATTTTTGTTTGTTCTCAAAAGTATTCCCCGAAGACGTGTAAGGCAACTTATATGTTTGACTTAAATTTGACGGTCAAATATAGCTTTATACAGAAATGTTGACATAGGAATAAATTACAATAATAATGGATATTAGCGTCAAATCTCTCTCTTAAATTTAAATTTAAAACTTTGGATATATATATATATATATAACGTTATATTTTGACAGACATTTTTATGAACCATGTTTAATATTTGCAGTTTTTCATTATTCGCAGGTGCTCTAGGACCGTAACCACCGTAAATACCGGGGGACTACTGTACTGCACATATACAAAAATAGCTTGTTGTTATTGAAATTTTAATGAAGGAGACTTGGACGTAGGTTAGAAACTGGCTCTTTCTCTACTGACAAGAAATCTTGAAATAAAACTGAATGATATACATGGACCAGTTCACTGAGAAAATAGTACATAGGTATTTGGCACGTAAAACACAAGCCAAGCTTGGCATGGAGCATCAAGTTTCTGACCAGACACTCAAACGTCGAAAACATCCATACATTCATATATATTGAGATATCGTTTCTCAATCTATGAGCCTTCACAGAATGCAAGAATGGCTAAGTGCCATCACAAGATCCTACATAGACATTACTGATAAACTTTTTAAAATCAATATCAACCAACATACTCACCTATTCCATAATCCCATTAGTCACACCACATCACCTTGATATTGAAATACCTCGGGTAACTTGCGAATCAAGTGTTGATTAACTTGAAAACAATTGCTAGGGCCAAATCTTATTCATTTAACCATGGTTTCTGTAACATATTCATTACCATTACTTACCACATCCTCTTCTCTAGGAATCATGCTTGCATGAGCTAGATAGAATTCATTGAGGTAGATTTTCTATGGCTGGATACCTTTCCTGTACCTAACCCTCACCTATTTCCAACGCTTTGCATGTAAGAAATGAGTAGCATCACTCATGATGATAATGGTCATTTAAAACCATGTTAGTTCAAGACAGGCAACATGCACATACACACACACACACACACGTATGCATAATTTTTATACCTATTTTTCTATACTCACATAGGTTGGATGGTATTTTGTTGAGGCAAATTTTTTATGTCCAGTTGCTCTTCCAGTTGCCAACACTTACCTATTTCTAATTAAGATAACATTTCCTCATAACTAAAAATGTTTTCACAGAAGGTTGGGGACAAAGGACACTGCTTGCACAAGTGACACTCATTTACAACTTTCATGCAATGTCAAGGCAAGGAAGAAGTCATGCACATACACACTCACTCACACAGCACTTCCAGTTCCTGTCTATCAAATCTACTCATGAAGCTTTGGTCAGATGGGTCTAGAGTAGAACATACCCAAGATTCTCTTCAGTTTAACTGAACTTGAAAGCACATGGTTAGGTTGGCACCCCGTCGCGGGTTCCAGTTGATCCGATCAACGGAACAGCCTGCTCGTGAAATTAACGTGCAAGTGGCTGAGCACTCCACAGATACGTGTACCCTTAACGTAGTTCTCAGGGAGATTCAGCGTGACACAGTGTGACAAGGCTGACTCTTTGAATTAGAGGCACAACAGAAACAGGAAGAAAGAGTGAGAGAAAGTTGTGGTGAAAGAGTACAGCAGGGTTCGCCGCCATCCCTTGCCGGAGTCTCGTGGAGGTTTAGGTGTTTTCGCTCAATAAACAC
>NC_068981.1:87436537-87438186 GCF_001194135.2 Octopus bimaculoides
GAAGAAGAAAAAGCAAAACAAAAGTTACATTAAATAAAAGTTTTATTAAATATATATCATGTTTCAAAGTAACTATTTACAAGTGTGAATCTACGTATCTAAGTATACAATTTTACCTGAACTAGACTCCCATAGAGTGGTTTCTAATATCAGAATTAGATACACAGAACAGTTTGTCAAAATAACACTGGGTAACAAATTTTTTTTCTTTTTTTTTTTTTTTCGTCTTTGATCAGTGTTATTTCCTATTTGCTTCTATCTAGAAATCAAAGGAAAAGACTACTATTCCCTTCAGATTTTGCATTTGTGACTCAGACATCAATGTGTTGAAATTAACCTATTTTCCATTACATTTAAGACAGATTCAGCACCAAGTTGCTGAAATAAAGATATCGTTATAGCAAATATTCTCCTCAATACCAGATTTGCTTGACCATAACCACTTGAGCATGTCTTTTAGTGGCTGATAATATGTACGTCTCTGATCATGAGCAGGAGAAGTGAGAGAGCATCATAGTCATGTATTGAGAGGGATTCTTTTGGGTTTGAACAAATGTAACAAAAGCTAAATTTGGAAGAAATACTAGCCATTTTTCATACTTCCAAAGGGTAAGCAAATAGGAAATAACAGTTGCTACCCAAGGACAAAATCGTGTTACACAGTATTGTAATTATTATTATTTTTTTTTTTGTTTTATAGATTAAAAGATAAAAATGGTAGAAGTTTAAAATTCAGGCTTGAGAAGTCCACTTTTCTATTTAATGACAGGTGATAAATTTCTGAATGAGTGTTGTCAAATGACACCTTTGTTTTAAGGCAAATCATGAAGAACCACTGTGTAACTGTTTTGTGTTGCACAGTATATTATGATGGCACTTCCTGGTAGTAGCAAAATTGGTATCAACAATAAAAGTACCAACACATGTCTACATGAAGAAGAAGTAAATGGCCTTTTTTTTTATCCTCACTATTTGCATGTATTCAAATATCAACTTATGAGGGGGTTCAAACGAATTCAACAAAATGTAACATGAACATCAAAGAAAGCAAAAAAACATTCAGTTAAGTCCTTTGACTAGCCCTCAGGAAAATGCAGTTAATTTTTCAAGGCAGCACTTCAAGTCTTTTATCACAGTAAACTAATTATCTCATATTATGTTGGTTGTTCATAAGGCCATCAGTTGTACATGAATATTATTTTCTCAAACTGTAAAATAGAAAAACAAAATAACTAAATCACTAGTAATTCATCAAAATTTATCTAAATCATATTAGATAGTCTGTGTATTTGATAAGTACACTGAACTTTATTACACTACAAGCAGAAATACCCGGCTTTGCCCGGGTTAAAGAGAATAATGAAATCTAAAAACGCCGTCTAGACTACGCAACCCTCAACTGTTAGTAGCTACGATACCATATTTCTACCTTAATAACTCTCCAATCCATGCCAGCATGGAACATAGACATTAAGTGGAATGCCAGTCTCTCATCTAGGAGGGCCTTGAAATCAATGTTACCAACTGGGGACTATGTGTGTGTCGCAGTGATAATAAAAAGACCCAAAGGAGGTCTGCAACGAAATAATTTTACTCAACACTTTGCAAGTGAATCAGTGGAGGCAAAGATGCGTCTCATTTACTTGATA
>NC_068981.1:87438731-87443031 GCF_001194135.2 Octopus bimaculoides
GTGATTGTTTCAGTTAGTAGAATAGTTTCATTTTTAAAGTGAAAGTATTTGACATGAGTGTTTTTGTTTCACTTTTGACACGTAATACTTAAATAGTGGAGGAGATATTATGTTGCCGTGGGCTCGAACTCTGCAAGAAGTTAAATTTTTTTTTTTACTAAAACACAACTGGAACCCTAAGTAAGGCATGTGTAAAATTTGAATGAAATTGGTTGTGTAGTTCTCGAGTTTTAGGGATTCACACACACAGACAGACAGACAGACAGACAGACACACATTCTCATTTTTATATATATAGATAGATACTTACCATCTAAGTACACATTTCAGAACTTAATTTGGATTGCTTTAGAACAAGCATGAGGAACCTTTTTTTTGAGAAGCGAGTCGCATGAGACATGGCTCATCATCAGATGGGTCACAAGTGCTAATTTACATCCGTACCCACATTAAAAAAAAAGGGTGGTAACTCAGGTTGCTATGATTCGTTTCTTTAGAATTCATACAAATTTCCTCAATCATAAAAATGATAGAAAGATAAATTATGACTAAAAGGTTGGGGTAGAAAAATCAGAAAGATTTCACTTTCATTTAATCGTAGATTTTATTATTCTGATATGTAAATTAGTGCCAAAAATCATTCCCCATAGAAAAGAATTATTATGAACATTTGTTTTTGAAGCAAAACATGTGAATATTCACCAATATTTTTAAATATCATACTTAATCATTGTTATGTATGTGATTTAGTTGAACCATTTCAAGCTATGGTACCTGGGGAAAATGCTTAAAAAATGTAAATAAACAATTTTAAAAAATGAAAATTATTTGTGCATTTAACATTACATGTTATCTATGATTAAAGGAAAGAAACTAAAGAAAAAAAAAAACAAATTGAAAAACAAATTAATTTGATCTGAAGTATAACAACCAGAAATCAAAGGAAAAAAAAGTAGCATAGACAAGGAAAATAGTTCAACTAAGCCACACACAATGACTAAAACACTGCTTAACAAAATACAGACAAGTAAGATCATATTTATCCATTTGTTATTGATGTTAATAGGAATAATTTCCTCACAAATTTTAATGAGAAACCTGGTATTGTACATTTTCTATGAGTTTCTCAATATTTACAGGAATTTGCAATGTTGCAACTCATAAATAGCCTTCCAAGTGACTATCAGTCAATCTTGACCTGGTTTTCAACTTTATTATTTTCATTCTAGAAAAGAGTTGTTTGCATATATATATATACGTACTACCAAACATGGTGGCATATCTTCCAGCAAAGCACACTAATTTCGGGTGGTTTTCTTTGGGCAGAGTTCCATAAAAATGCATCAAAGATTGCTCTTCAAATTTTTGCCAAAGAAATTCATCACTCTCAAGCTCAATTAGACCCATTTGCAATTCCTTTTGAACATTTTCAACATCACCATTAAAAGGATTTCCAAAAGGATGAAAATCAGTTTCTCTAGCTCTAAAGTCATTAAATCTGGTGTTCAGTTCTTTTTTTCAGCTCATTTAGCTCCACAACAAAATCATCATATCTAGACATTGAGCCATGAATGGCTAGTATGAGGAAATGGAAAGCATCACCAGTCCTGAATTGATTCTCCCAAATTTGAAGTTTTGTTTGAAAAGCTTTGACATGAGAATACATTGCATAAATTAACTGATTTTACTTCTGCAATTTTAAATTTAAATCATTTAAATGTGTAGTTATATCCACGAGGAATGCAAGGTCACAAATTCCATTGCTTGTTGTGGCATAATTTCTACAGCTGGATGCCCTTCCTAATGCCAACCACTGGGTGCTTTTTATGTGGCACCAGTACCAATGCTTTTAATGTAGTACTAACAAATATATGTTTTTAAAAATATATCACCTACCTTTTTAGATAATCACTGACATTGGAAAACCCCATATCACGAGCATGGTGTATCATTCTACCAGTACATGCACGCCCCTTCTTCCTTCGGCAGAAACTGCAGTTACAGATACCTCGACAAGGTGGACACACCCAGTTCTAGTTAAACAGATTGAATATAAATATATCAGAGAAAAAAGAAAACAAATGCTGCATTATGACTAACTTTTATTCTAACAATTATTCTAAAATATTTGGTTCTGAATTCTATCTACCAATTTTCTCTACCCACTCAGTTTCAAACTTTCTTTCAGACCAAAATAGTCAACTATAGAATTGAATATTGGAATAACTTCTATTCAAGTATTTAATTGGGTTTAGTAATCTTAGTATATGTCACTAGTTCTCACAGAGTTTATCAGCGCCTTACATTTTATTTTTATTATATTCTGATGGCTTTAAAAGGGCGCATTTATTATTATTATACACACACACACACATATATACTCAAACACATACATACATATATGTACATATATACATCTATATATACATGCATATATACATATATCTATGTATATATATGTGGAGGCGCATGGCCTAGTGGTTAGGGTGTCAGCACCATGGTCATAAGATTGTGGTTTCGATTTGTGGACCGGGCGACGCGTTGTGTTCTTGAGCAAAACTCTTCATTTCACGTTGCTCCAGTCCACTCAGCTGGCAAAAATGAGTAACGTTGCAATGGGCTGGCGTCCCGTCCAGCTGGGGAACACATACGCCATTGAAACCGGGCCCATGAGCCTGGCTAGGCTTTAAAAGGGCGCATTTATTATATATATATATATATATATATATATATATATACACACACACACACACACACACAAATATACCGCCGGTTAACTAGCTAAACAGGGAAACACATGGAAGTCATGCTAATAACTAACTACAAGACTTCAGATTCAACCTCCTCTATTCTTCAACTACCTCACAATGAAATTAATGAACTTTGAACATAACTAAAATGTAAGACTTTTGAATCATTGAACTTTTTCTTTTCCAATTTCTCCATCTATCTTTCACTCTATTCCCCTCTGTGTCTATCTCTTCCTTCTTCGTTCTGATGATGTCTACCATTTGCAATGAGGTAAACACCTATTTACCACAACTATGGTACACAGAAACCCTAACCTTGCTTGATTAGTTAAATAATGGCTTTTAGCACAACAGATACACTTCTATTTGTTGCTTTTCCTCCATTTTCTTATCTTCTATATATATACATCAAACTATGGTTTACCTCGTAAATTACCTGCTGCTGTATACCTTACACCAAAGACCATACTTACTGAGGTAAATACCAGGCGTGCCTCCAGATACTTCTATCTCTTAGAGGGCTAACACCTCTAACTTATACCTTATATACATACATATATACATCCATATATATGTATGCAACTGCTCTAGAAAGTATTGCATAGTGTGGAATATCAGATCAGGTGTAAAATAAAATTATCAAGTGAAAAAGTACCTGAACTTATAGCTCAGAAGGTTAGGAAAACTGGAGTTTGGATGTGACTAAAATTTTATATTTTCTTATCTTTCTGTAGTTGAAGGACTGTTACTATTGTCAGTTTTATGAGACATTTGTGCAAGCAAAAAGTTCTATTCTATATATCAAATGTGAACTGTAGGTGTACAAAAGATGCAAAAACATCTACCTGGCAGACTGAAATAAATAAATGACTTTTATAACTTGCAGGTGCACTAGACTGCTGCCAACTAAGAGGTTTTCTCTCTCTCTAAATGAAGAGTCTTGTGTACAAAATGCAATATTATGATAATGAAACATGAGTAATAAATACAGAGGATATATAACCTAGAAAGAAATGAGGTGAGCATACACTACTGGATGTATAATGTTAGTATGCATGAATGATGGAGTATAAATGAGCTAAAAGGAAAACTGAGCAGAGAGGAGACTTCTAACTTGTATATGTACGTTTCTAATGGCCATGTAGAAGTGAAATGATGGCATTAATATCCCATTGAAACAAAGAGAGGCATTAAAATCTGAGTTTTTACCAAGTCATATAATGGCTACGCAAATAAAATACTGAATAAACAAATCTATGTCCTGAAATAAACTCAGTGGCAGGTCAACAATGGACTATGTAAACCTGTATTTTTTAGGTTAACTTTTACTTTTAGGGATTTAAAAAATTTTTTTTTTTTTTATTTGGATTTTATTCTTAAAATGTTGGCAGAAAGAGACATTCATTTGGGAAAGCAGTATGAGCTAGGTTTAAAAAAATAATAAAGCTAGGTTAAAAAAATAAAGCGACAACAAGTAGCACCAAAATGGTCACCTTGTTAACACAATATTCATAGACAAGAAGATTTTAAACAAGTTATCTATAATACAA
>NC_068981.1:87443089-87447395 GCF_001194135.2 Octopus bimaculoides
GATTTTATTCTTAAAATGTTGGCAGAAAGAGACATTCATTTGGGAAAGCAGTATGAGCTAGGTTAAAAAAAATAAATAAAGCTAGGTTAAAAAAATAAAGCGACAACAAGTAGCACCAAAATGGTCACCTTGTTAACACAATATTCATAGACAAGAAGATTTTAAACAAGTTATCTATAATACAAATAAAACTGTAACCAGGCAACAGAAAAGTGGTAAACTGGAGAAAGTTATCTCATTCACAATAATCTCTCAAAATAGAATAACTTGTTAATGCTTGTAGCACTTATTCCGTAAATTTTTTGTATAAATTCCTTTCAATCTTAACACAGGAACAATTTTCCTGATAAGCAAATTTTTATTTTGCTCTATTTCACTAGTAACTTATTATATACACATATATCCTATCTTTTACTTGCTTCAGTTGCTAGACTGCAGCCATGCTGGAGCACTGCCTTAAAGGATTTTTAGCCAAACAAATCAACTCCAAAATTTATTTCGGCCTAGTACTTATTTTATCAGTATCTTATGGGAGATGTAAACACACCAAGAGCAGTTGTCAAGTGGTGATGGGGAGACAAAGGCAACACACACACACACATATATATATATATATATAATAGACTACCCGTGACCTACTGGGTCACCAATAGTTCAAGGTACCCGAAAAAAATCGCATATCTCAGGAATCCATGGTCCGATTTACGCCTAATTCTGTTTGTATTCACATTTCAGGGGCACCTTACTTTCTGAGTATTTTCCCATTATGCACTGGTTTAGCTGTATTAAATTACAGACAAGCACACAAAACTATCCAGGTACCAGACTTCTGTGATTGTTGCGGCAGACTTTTTCCTAACACCAACCACTCAGCAGAGTGGACTTAGTGCTTTTTACGTGGCACAAGCACAGGCGAGGTGAGTAGTGCTTTTTATGTGGCACAAGCATAGGAAAGGTCAGTTTTGGCAAGGTTTTTACAGCTGGATGCCCTTCCGAACACCAATCACTTTACAGTGTGAACTGGATGCTTTTAAGTGGCACCTGCACTGACAGGGTCATCAAGTACTTGCAAGACATAAAAAAAAACTTTAAAAAGAGGAGGAGGCATTAGAGGAGGTGATGATGAAAAGGTTATAGTGAGACAGATACAGGTGTTTTGCTGTATAGGAAGTACAAGGTTACCCAGCCAGAGAGAGAAAGATCAGGAATGAAGACAGAAACAGGTGCGCTACCACAAAGAAAATACATGGTTGCTCAACCTAAGGGAAGTGCAGGAGAAGGAGAGAGAGAGAGGGGGAAACTGCAGGATGGTGATGGTGGCAAAATGCTGGGCATACTCACAAGGGGCGGGGGGTCAGAATATAAATGAGATGGTTGAGTAAAGGAAAAGAGAGATATAGAGATGGTGGCAAGTGCCAGGGCATACCCTCATGGTTCAAATGCAATAATATAAGTGGCAGGATATTGCAAAGGAAGTGTGATTAAAGAGTGCAAGTAAGTGGCAATAGACCTGGGTATAGAGTTGGAGGGGCTACCAGATAGCAATGATACAGAGGAATAGGGGTGTGAGGACAAGATTGGGGAGTAAGAGTTAGGCATAGTGTATGAAGAAGGAAATGTGAGAAAGAGATGTAAATCGGTTTGTTGGGGTAGGGTAAGGAAATAGTTTTCTTGTTATGTGTGGGTGGAACAACCAGGTCGGGAGCTAGCAGATAGCAATAATATAGTGAGACAGGGCATGTGGGTAGATCGCTCAGGTCGGGAACAAGCAGAGATCAATGATACAGTGGCACAGGGCAAAGAGAACAGGATTGGGGAGAGGAAGGTAATCATAGTACATGAAGTGGAAATGTAAGGAAGAGAAGAGATGTAGTGATGTAGTTTGGTTTGTTGTGGTAGAGTATGTGAGAAGGTTTTTTGTTAAGTGTGGGTGGTACACACAGCGCTTCTGTACAAATATCCAGCCTGTCTCTTATACGAGAGAGAGAGAAAAAAAACAATGAGGATACACTTAAGTGAATCTAATACACTGTAAGTATAAACAAGTAAGTCTAACAAATTAAAAATATTTACCGCATCTTTGAGTGCATCAACAGCAGCTTCACCATACCGGTTCCTTAAACAAGGTCCACAAAACTTAAGTAAAAAAAAAAATTATTGAAATTATAAACGAGGAATACATTTTACAGTTAGTTTATCTTTGAATCAATTAACAATTAGACACAATACACTAACTTCTAAAATGTATTCAATCCATAATGTAAAATATATTTAATCCAAAATATGTCTCACTCTTTAGCATTCAGATTACTCTGTCAAATATAATGCTTATTTATTTACATTGTTTTGAGTTAATCATGCATTATCTTGTAACTTTATGATTTCAATGATGTGACTGTTTATTTTTAAAATGACATTCTAAGGTAGCATAAAACAGGTAGAATATTTGGGCCTGATATGGTCGGTTGAAATGCTAAAGGGTTAACTCATAATGTAAGAGTTGCAAAACCTCCAACTTACTTGACCACGAACACCAACACAGTTAGATGACCGGCAAATAGTCTTCATATCTGATGTCTTTTGCCGGCACTGATGGCATGTTGTACCCTAAAACAAAAAGAAAAAATGGGAACAGATTAAAATTTTGTATTACTAAGTAATCTCATCCAAGCCCATGATTTCATTACTTTATTTAAGGAATAAACAAATATTCACATAGCCAAACATTAGATAAGTAATTGGTTTGATTGAGTTACTACAATGATCTATTTCTCTTTGCAACCCTATAAGCATAAATAACAGAATGAGCTGTCTACCACATTCCACCCAAAACAGATTTGTGAAACTGAACTGGTATTTACATGTGAGAGATACTAGCAGTACCCCAGTACGTAGAGAACCAAACTTTGATCCCTTATTTAAAATAAGACCCCTCATCGACTGCGTTAAAAATGCATATAAAACATTTTACAACCTAGAGACATACTTATCCGTCGGTGAGGGCATGGTGAGGTATAAAGGAAGGGTACGCTTCCAACAATATATGCCAGGAAGGCCCACGAAATGGGAGCTCAAAGTTTGGAAAATTTGTGAAGCAAATTTGCCTGTAAGGTGAGTGACAAGTTTTGATTTAATTTCTATTGTAAATTTTAGTTATATATGTTCCTGTGTATTCATGTATGTGTGTGAGTATATTTCATTTAGTTAATGTATTTAATTTTCTAGTTTTCTTCAAAAACAAATTCCAGCATTTCATTTTATTTTACCTGTTCTTATGTGCATTAAATTCAACTGATAATCTAGTGATGTGCACAATTCTTCTATATTAAAATTTTGTTGCATACCCAATTGAATATTAGCTGATGATTCATTTTCTATGGTAATGCTTAAACAATTTTTTACATTTTGCTCAGTTTAACTGGATTTACTTGTAATTAGAGTCACTTTGAGACAAAAAATATGCAATACAATTAATAACCCTTTCTTCAATTATGTTCCAAATATCACATTAATATGTTGATATGGAAAAAAAGTTGCAGTTGTTTAATGAAACTAGTCTAAATTCATGATTATTTTAGAATTTAATTGAAACTCATGAGGGGTGTATCTTGGTCAGAAATATAGTAACAAAAGGGTTAAAGAATCATTTGGTTTCATTAAGTCTTAAATTTAATAAAATATAAGTTAAAATTTAACCCTTTAGCATTCAGATTATTCTGTCAAATGTAATGCATATTTATTCACATTGTTTTGAAATAATAATGCGTTATCTGAAAACTTCAAGTGTTCATTGGGACAATTGCTTATTTGTAGAATAACATTGTAGGGTAGGTGTGAGAGGCCAGTTTTAATGTAAAACAAGTAGAAAATATGAGCTGGATATGACCAGTTTAAATACTAAAGGGTTAAATTCTCCAAAATTTAACAGCATACTTATACTTACACATAAACTGTCGTATTTCTTTTGGCTAACATACTCAGCAACCAATTCTAAATCAGCTTCTGTTATTTCATCAGGGGATTTCACTTTTGGTGGAACTCGAGCCATTCTTCGATTGTCCAGAAGACATTGTTCACTTGAAACCTACAAACAGCATAAAATATACAATTATATATAAATATGTCTATACAATATAAATAGGCATAGGAGTGGCTGTGTGGTAAGTAGCTTGCTTACGAACCGCATGGTTCTGGGTTCAGTCCCACTGCGTGACGCCTTGGGCAAGTGTCTGCTACTATAGCTTCGGGCTGACCAAAGCCTTGTGAGTGGATTTGGTAGACGGAAACTGAAAGAGGCCCGTCGTAT
>NC_068981.1:87447700-87448735 GCF_001194135.2 Octopus bimaculoides
ATTTGTGAGAAAAGGGAGGGGGGCTCTTTCCAAAAAATAGAAGCAGAAAAACAGGAAAAAAAAACCTAAAACGCAGTAAAAATGCACAAACGATTATAGTGGTGTCATGAAGTAAACGTGCTTCAGATACACTCCTGAGATTGAAATATATCATAAATAACAGTGACAAACAAAATATAGACTGCTAGAAATTGTTGTTGACAAACAACAGCAGTAATTTTATACGTCACTGATTGGTTGAAATTACTGAAATACGACAACTTTAACACGAAATAACCTCGTAAATAGAAACAACACTAAGAGTAAAAGATGTTTTATATGACACATTCTACCAGTGTCCGAAGTTCGAAAGTGTTTAGTAACAAAAAATTAATTTCCCGATCTGCTGATGAAAGTGAAAAGATCCTATAAGTGGACACATTTTTCACAGAAAACTGAAAACAAACAATCCTTATATGATGATACTCGTTTACAACCATCACATGATGTCAAGACAAAGATAAACATACACACACATAGAATGGGCTTCATTCAGTTTCTGCCTATCAAATTCAACCACAAGGCTTTGGTTGGCCCAGAGTTAAAATACAAGACATGCCCAGGGTACCATGCAATGGAACTGAACTCAAGACCACATGGTTGGGGCACAAGATTCCTGACCACAGTCACATCTACTCCTATAGCATAATAATCATATCTGTACCACCCAAAATACTAACACAAACTGAACACACAAACATGTACATACATATTTTAATGACCACAAACACAACTTTATTGCCATGATTATAGTAATGATAAAATAAAAAAGAGAATATAAGTTTCACAGTACTATGTAAACAATTACTCACTGTATTATGAAGTGTGTATGGTTTAAACCAGTGTCTCTCAACCTTTTAACTCTTGTGTAACCCTTAAAATAAATTACATGTCTCAAGGAACCCCAGCACAAAAAAAAAAATATACTATATCTTTCACATATTTTTTCATCATAGTTCACGTGGTAAATATCATATATATATATATATATATATA
>NC_068981.1:87449106-87454957 GCF_001194135.2 Octopus bimaculoides
TATATATACTGGTTATATTTTTTTTATAGGTTAGATAGGATGATGTCTATATTACAATAACTAATAATATATTGTCCATGTATAATAATATTACGATCATGAAATTAGCATTAGCTTATCCCACTCTTTCTCACAAAACCCCTAGGAACCTTTTGTGGAACCCCAGTTAAGAAATGCTGGTATAAACAATGACAAAATAAGCCTTAGTCACTTGCAGGATAATTTTGTCTCATATTTCTTCAATTAAAATCAATTTTGCCTTTAATCTACGTGTGGATCTATTGCCTTGCTATATAAATATTATCGTATATGTTGACAGCTGCATACAGCTGTGCCAATCACTTAAAGTAGATAGAACTTGTAGAAGAGGGAGACTCAGGAAGACATGAGATGAAGTATTGAAGGCCAATCTCAAGAGACTGAGCTTTATGAAGATGACAAAGGACTGAGAACTCTGGTGTCCTGCTGTATTCAAGGCCCATTTGCCACAGCTGGCACCAAATAAAAAGCACCCAGTACACTCTGTGGAATGGTTGGCATTAGGAAGAGTATCAAGCTATAGAAGCCATGCCAGAACAGACAATGGGGCCTGATGCAGCCCTTAGCCTTGCCTGCACCAGTCAATGCCAACATGAAAAACAGACATTAAAATGATGATATATATATATATAGCCTATAAATTCTAAAATAGAAAAAAAAAAGGCTTACAGAATGTTCAGTATTTTGTGGAGAATCATAGAAAACACACAAAATGAAATTCAGTCTTTTATCTTTTATTTCTTATTTCTTTCAATCATTGGACAACAACCATCATGAAGGGTTTAAGTTGAACAAATCACCCCAGCATCTGTTTTGTTAAAGTCTGGTACTTAATCAATCTCTTTTGCCAGACTGCTAAGTAATGAGGACATAAACAAACCAACACAGGCTGTCAAGCAGTAGAGGAGAGAGGAGCAAAGATAGACACAAAGACACACAAATACACATACACACACAGGGTTTCACACAGTTTCTATACACCAAATTCACTCATAAGGTATTGGTCAGTTCAGAATTATAGAAAACTACTTCAAAGTGATGCACAGTAGGACTGAACCCAAAGCCACATGGTTGCAAAGCAAGCCTCTTAATGATATAGCCATGCCTAGCACCTAAATGATATTAGAAGAAATGCTATGGTGTTAATTCTGTTTATGGAACAAATACAGAAGGCCCAGTGGTTAGGGCAGTGGACTCACAGTCATAGGATCGCGGTTTCGATTCCCAGACTGGGTGTTGTGAGTGTTTATTGAGTGAAAACACCTAAAGCTCCACAAGGCTCCGGCAGGGGATGGTGGTGAACCCTGCTGTACTCTTTCACCACAACTTTCTCTCACTCTTACTTCCCGTTTCTGTTGTACCTGTATTTCAAAGGCCCAGCTTTGTCACACTGTGTCACGATGAATATCCCCGAGAACTACATTAAGGGTACACGTGTCTCCGGAGTGCTCAGCCACTTGCAGGTTAATTTCACGAGCAGGCTGTTCCATTGATCGGATCAACTGGAACCCTCAACGTCGTAAGTGACAGAGTGCCAACAACAGAAGGACAAGAGAAACAGGAAAGATGGTAGCTTATAACCATATAACCAGTGATTGACAATATGATGTGTGTGTGTGTGTGTGTGTGTGTGAAGGCGCATGGCTTAGTGGTTAGGGTGTTGCACACACAAATGCGAGATTGTGGGTTCGATTCCCAGACCAGGCGTTGTGTTCTTGAGCAAAGCACTTCATTTCAAATTGCTCTGTGATCATTTCATCATCTGACATGTGGCACATGGCGCACCTGTACAGGTAATGTCAATTTGATGGAGGGAGTGAGCTTGTGTGAACACAAACATTTGATCACAATAAACAAATCATGTGTGGTTGTTCAGCAAGAAACTGTAGAACCCTCATATGTCATCTAACGACAGAAGAGTCCATGATATATATATATATATATATATATATATATATATATATATATATATATAGGCACAGGCAGGGGTATGTGAGAAGCTTGTTTCCCAGCCACATAGTTTCAGGTTCAATCCCACTACGTAGCACCTTGGGCAAGTGTACTATAGCTTCAGGCCAACCAAAGCCTTATGAGTGGAACCGGTAGACAGAAACTGAAGGAAGCCTGTCATATATATGTATGCATATATCTATGTATGTTTTTGTGCTTGTCTCCCTCACCCACTGCTTGACAACTAATGCTGGTGTGTTTACATTCCTGTAACTTAGCAGTCCAGGAAAAGTGACTGATAAAATAAGTAGTACTTTAAAAAATAATTAGTGGAGTTGATTCATTTGACTAAAAATTTTTCAAAGCTGAAACAAGTAAAGAATATATATATATATATATACACCGAAGTAAGCACGTAAATGTGCAACAAGGTGGAAAAAAGAGTACTCAAATACCAGAGGTAGAGTAATATGCTTTATTTAAAAGCAGCAGAAATATAACAAAAGACTGTTACTTGGAATTTCACGTTCCCATTCATCGGACAGTTTTGTTTATATATATATATATATATATATATATATATATATATATATATGACCAAGTCAATTATCGCTAAAAAGTTTAATTCATTAGCTCAAACAGGGTATTGTATATAGTATAAACATTAAGTACGAGCTTTCTTTTTCTTTTTTTTCTTAACTGTTAAACAACAAAAAAATATCCACAATTTGAATCATACCTCACCTGAAATGACAAATTTAGCACGAGTTCAATATAAAAAGAAATATGAGAAGCCTGAACACCTGGTTATATAACTGTATGGAAGCCTATTAGAATCAAAACATTCATATGGTATTTCTTAAAAAGTCCATTTACATCTTTTGTTATAAATCCATCATATTAATCATATACAATAAATTTCAACACCTTTTAACTTTAATTTCTGCTTTGTTGGCTTATTTCTTCAGTCATGCTTTAAATCATATAGAGACGGGCAGAGAGATTAAACAACAGGCAGGAGATGAGAGCCTATAGTAGGCTTAGTGGTAGGCAATGAGTAAATGACCACCACACACACACAGTGAGTGAGAAAGACTCATGGAGACAGAGTAAATGAGAGTAGCGTAGCGACAAATTCATAACAGCCGGCAATATGACAATGTCGTATTGCCGAGGAAATATGATTGTCATTTTTCCATTGGTTGAAATAACTGCTCATATTTGAATTCTGAGAATTAGTAAAAGAATATTTTTATGAAATTTCTATTCTTGAGAGTCAAGTTGAGCAATTATAAAAACCCTGGATTTTGGGGAAAACTTTCGTGTCTGTGGTTGTCTAAATTAATCTACGTCACTCAAATCCAGAGTAATGGTTGTTGCCATGAGAAATACTCTTTAAATGTCTGACACTGACACCTATTTTGGTTGTCGTGTTTCATTCATTAGTTACGC
Source organism: Octopus bimaculoides (assembly GCF_001194135.2). Lineage (NCBI taxonomy): Eukaryota > Metazoa > Mollusca > Cephalopoda > Octopoda > Octopodidae > Octopus > Octopus bimaculoides. The sequence goes on from NC_068981.1 coordinate 87,452,548, forward strand.
CTAAGAAATAGCTAGAAAAATAATATATGTAATAATGTTTATAAATAAAATATATAAAATGAAAAAAAAGAACGTTACAGATTATTAAACAGAATTAAATATGTTAAACAGGTTGGGAAGAATTGAAGAAAGATGAAATATCATTTTATATATTTTATTTATATACATTCCTAACGCGTTAGGAAGGGCATCCAGCTGTAGAAACTCTGCCAAATTAGATTGGAGCCTGGTGTTGCCATCCGGTTTCACCAGTCCTCAGTCAAATCGTCCAACCCATGCTAGCATGGAAAGCGGACGTTAAACGATGATGATGATGATGATGATGATGATGATACATTATTACATATATTATTCTTCTAGCTAATTTTTGTTGGCTTAACTAATGAAACACGACAACCAAAATAGGTGTCAGACTTTTAAAGAGTATTTCTCATGGTAGTAACCATTACTCTGGATTTGAGTGACGTGGATTAATTTAGACAACCACAGACACTAAAGTTTTCCCCAAAATCCAGGGTTTTTATAACTGCTAAACTTGACTTTCAAGAATAGAAATTTCATAAAAATATTCTTTTACTAATTCTCGGAATTCAAATATGAGCAGTTATTTCAGCCAATGGGAAAACAACAACCATATCTCCTCGGCAATACAACATTACGTCATATTGCCAGCTGTTATGAATTTGTTGCCACGCTACAAGAGGAATGTTTTAATTAGAAAATTATTTATTTTATCATTTTCTATGAGCAGCAAGAAATTTGATAGATAATTATTCATGCTGGTCCCCATAAAAAGCACCTATACCAGTCCACATAAAAAGCATCCGTATAGGTCCACGTGAAACACATGTGCCAGTCCATGTGGAACACACCTGTGCCTAAGTACTCATGCTGGTGCCACGTAAAAAGCATCCAGCACACACTGTAAAATGGTTTGCATTAAGAAAGTCATCCAGCCATAGAAATGAAACCAAATTAAGCTTGAACTTGGTACAGCTCTCCAGCTTTCGTCAAACTATCCAACTCATGCCAACGTGGAAAATGGATGTCAAATGACGACGATGAAGACATATATATTTCTATGTTTCCTGATATCATCCATGGTGTCAAAGGTATACAGTATTATCAATCACATGACAGATCATGCTCTAATCTTTACCCAATTAAGCTGAAATGGAAATATATTCCATTTTGGACACAGTAGAGAAATGCTGATAAAAGTTTGGTTTATTCTTTGAACAAGACAACCAAGAAAATTGAAAGTCTCATAAAACCATGTCAGTGAATAGCAAGCAATAAAGACTAAGACTGCTGCATACTAATTGAATCTGCCATGAGAGTCACTACATAGTTGCTTGGCTTGATAGAAATAGCAGCAAAATTTCTTTTAAATCACACCCAAATGTCATAGAAATGAAGACTATATTGGATGATGTTATCCCATCCCAGATATAGTATGTTGGAATAAAGGATATGATCACCAATGGAACACCTATCGTCGTAGGTCGGCTCAATCAGAGCAGGTTTAGCAGGCCAGTGCTTCCCAACCACATGGTTCCTGAATCAGTCCCACCACATGGCACCTTGGTCTAATGTCTTCTACTAAACCCCCAGGGCAACCAAAGCCTTGAGTGGATTTTGTAGACAGAAGCTGAAAGAAGCCTATCGTGTGTGTGTGTGTGTGTCTGTGTGTGTGTGTGTGAGGGAGAGCGCACATGCAGAAGTCTTTGTCACTCACCACTGCATCCCCATAACTTAGCGATTCAGTAAAAGAGACCAATACAATGAGCACTAGGCTTATAAATAAGTCCTGGAGACAAGATAAAAGCTTAATCCCAGAGATTCTACCAAGATAGACTAAGTGTCATAAGATTTTTGGTCTACTGAATCACTCATCACATTCTGTTCTTCCATAATATTTACACGGAAGACTGAATTTCGAACATTTTGCTGAGTACACACAGTAAAGGAAAAACAACACTCTAATCTATAACATCTGTAATGTGATGTAAGATTATACAGAGGTTCAAATTTATGAGAGCCATTACACCCATAAAGAAATGCGTATAAAATAATGAAGAGAGGAAATGTCATACTAGGACACATGCACTAACATACTAATTTTCTCACTTTACATTTTACTCTTTTCAGTCATCAAACTGCGCCCATCCTGGGACACAACCGTGAAACGTTTAGCCAAACAAATTAACACCAGTACTGGTGTACTTTTCTTTCACGTTTAGCATTTATTCTACCAGGTTCTTTTGCCAAACTGTTATGGGAATGTAAACAAACCAATAGTTGTCAAGTGGCAAAGACATACGAATGCATGTGTGTGTGTGGTATGTGTATATATATATGCATATATATATATATATATATATACGTCTGTGTGTGTATATATGTATAT
>NC_068981.1:87454987-87461058 GCF_001194135.2 Octopus bimaculoides
ATATATATATATATATATATATATATATATAAATATGTGTGTGTGTGTGTGTGTGTGTGCTGAGAAGAAATATTCCACGGTCATTGTTACACAGGAGGTAGCAGTTATGAGTGATAAGTCCATTCTGATTGGTATAGGATATGGGCACTACATGTTACCTCTGACAGTGGGAGGGACCCTCGTGTCCCACTGGTTAGTTACTGCCTACCTCAACCTGGGCAGCCCCTGGTTAATAAGGCATTGACCCGCCACAGGTCGCCTGCTTCATTGGATGCTTGGAGCTAAGAGTTTGACTTGAAAAACGACCTGCAACCTCTGCACCAGGCAAATAATCAAAAGACAAGAAACCACCAGTCCTGCGGTTAGCAAGCTGGAACGTCAGGACCATGTGCCCTGGCATATCTGATGACCTACTCAGGGTTGAAGACAAGAAAGCCAGCCGTCATTGACCGCGAACTAAAGAGACTCAGCACAGACATTGCTGGATTGCATGAGACAAGACTCCCCTCAAACGGTAAACTCAAAGAACAGGATTTCACCTTCTTTTGGCAGGGAAGAGATCCAGAGGAACCTCGTCAGCATAGTGTTGGCTTTGTAGTGAGAAACTCATTACTCTCCTCAATAGAACCACCATCAGGAGGCACTGACCGTATTCTCTCTCTGCGCTTCTTGAGCTCTTCTGGCTCAGTACATCTACTGAGCATCTATGCTCCCACTCTCTACAGCTCAAGAGACCAAGGACCAGTTCTACAAAGATTTCAACTGTGTCATTAGAAACATAGCAATCAACAAAAACATCTACCTTCTTAGGAGATTTTAACGCTTGCATGGACTCTGACCATGACTCGTGGCCCATTTGTGTCGGACATTTTGGCATTGGCAACATGAATGAAAATGGTCAGGGACTGCTTGAATTTTGCACATACCATAACCTGTACGTCACCAACACATTCTTTGCCAACAAGCCATCCCACAAGGCATCTTGGAGACATCCAAGATCTCACCACTGGCATCAGTTGAATCTCATCATCACATGAAAATCCTTTCTGAATTCTGTCCAACTGACCCGTAGTTACCACAGTGTGGATTATGACACAGATCATTCACTAATAAGAAGCAGGATGAGGATTCTGTCTAAAAAAGTCCATCACTCCAAGAAAATGGGCTGACCACACATTAACACTGTCAGAACCTCGGACCCTACAATGTGAAAATTTTTTGCTGTTTCTATACGAATATATGTGTGTGTGTGTGTGTGTGTAATATATATATATGTGTGTGTGTGTGTGTATATATACACACACACACACGTGTGTGTGTGAGTGTGTGTGTGTGTGTGTGTGTGTGTGTGTGTGTGTGTGTGTGTGTGTGTGTGTGTGTGTGTGTGTGTGTGTGTGTGTGTATATAAATTTATACAAATAAGGATCAGATTGTTATTTAAAGTACTGATCATATCAGGTGGCTGGCATGGGAATAAAAACCTCATAGGTAATAATTATTATTAAAATTATAATTAAGGGTATCTAAGAGATACCACCATGCTAGATATAGTAGCCAATACTTGACTCTAAAACCACATTGAATGTTCATATAGCACCAGGAGATGATTGAAGCTTGAGCCTGATCATGCCATTTTTCTTTCTGGCTTTACAGTGTAAGCATGGCCACTCCACTAGCAATGTGCACCAAAGAAAAACAAAGAGTAGTGATCCAATTTCTCTGGTCGAAAGACGCATCAGGTGCTGAAATTCCTCAGAGGCTTTCAGCACAATACGGGGACAGTGCATTACCACGTAGAAGTGTGTACGAGTGGATCAAGAAGTTTAACAGAGGCCGGACAATCATGACATACAAAGAGGGAGCAGGACGCCTGTCAAACACCACCACTGACGATAAGATTCAGCAAGCTGGAGAGATGGTATTGGTGAACCAGTTCACTGTTACCATCTCTCAGATCACTGCTCTTTGTTCTTTGGTGCACATTGCTCGGGGAGCAGCCATGCTTACACTAAAGTCAGAAGGAAAAATGGCACGATCAGGCTCAAGCTTCAATCATATGACCACAATAGTACCAACTAAAGTACACATGTGCAGAAGGCAGTGTGACAATAATAAAGATATATTATGGTGAAAGTGTGGATAATTTTTGACTTCCCCTCATATACCATCTAATAAAATTCTAACCATCTGTCTTCTCAAAGCATTTCCTCCTTGGAAATATCTATCCATTGCTACATCCATTGCAATTTCATTATTTATTATTAAAACTATGACTCCAATGATGTCAATCATTCATTGTTGTTCTCTCTCGAGAATTACCTTTACCTCATCTTTGTAAACAGCTTTCAATAGTATCAGCCTATAATTGGAAATGTACTAGATACGGTAATTTGAACACCTCAATCGTTACACTTATTTTACTGTGCTAATTAAATCAAACAATTGAACACCTGTGTTAATTCAGTTCTGAGCCATTTAAAAAATAGTTTCTTCTTTACAAAAACAATGAACTAATCAATAAATTAACAAATGTCATATATATGTGTGTGTATGTATGTATATATATATATATATATATATATATATATATATGAGTGTTATAAATTTTGGTTGTTAATTAAAGGTGCTTTTAGCAATTCAGTCATACTCTAACATTTTATTTTGCACTGTCAATGACATCTCCCCTATCTTCCCCTTCTCCAACAATTCACGTCTCATTGGTTACCTACTCTTCAATCTACCCTACTTATCATCCCAAACTATCCAGCTGTTTCTCTCTCTCTCTTTACTGCAGCCCCACTCAGCTGAAAGGGATCTTAGTCTTGCAGGCTGCATGGTGACCTCACTAATGCTGATGCCTCATAATAAACACCCAATTCATGTTGTAAAGAGGTTGACATTTTAGGATGAGCACCCAACTATAGAAGCCATGCAAAATAGACATTGAAGCCAGATGCAGCCTTCAGACCCATCAGATCCTACCAGACCATCCACTCCATGCCAACAAGGAACATGGACATTAAATCATTATTATTATTACTATTTGTGTAGTTAAAAAGTTTAATTTGCAACCATATGGTTTTGGGTTCAGTCCCACAGTGTAACATTTTGGACCAACCAATGCCTTGTCAGTGGAATTCATAGATAGAAACCATATAGGTGTGTGTGTGTGTGTGTGTGTGTCTACATGCATGCGTATGTGCGCAAATGTGACATTCCACAACTATGCTTGTCACCATCTGAGTAATATGTTTACATTCCTTGTGGACATTACAACTGGTCACTCTGCACTTTTGAAGATCAGTGGAACAAAAACAATGTAAAGGTGGGCAACAGGAAAGGCATCCAATCTTAAAATGCTGCCTTAAATAAGTCCCCATCCAACCCATGCTAGCATTAAAAACAATAAATGAACAAGTAGACAGAGACAGACAGACACATACACACACACTATAAAATTAAATGAGGACCTCAAATCTATAATGGGTATTGACTGTTTTTAGTAACTGATGTAACATTTTATAATGGATGAAAAAAAAAAAGGAGCATTCAAATTGAAAGAACTCTCAAAGAACCAAAAAAAAATCTCCAAAAAAGGGGAGACACTTCCAAGAGCTACTGGCAAAATCCTCACAAAACAATAGTCACCCTAAACACTAAGCAAGTGCCCTCTCCCAGTTGTTCTCCAATCTGTAAATGCATGCTCCAAACAGGACCAGTCACTTAGAACACTCTTGTCCACCTTTCAATAAATTTACTGGGAAGCAACACTTCCTTGTCCACTCTTATTTTCCTTTTCAAATGAAACTTGAACAAGCTGATGAGTGCTTCACCAAACAGCAAGGTGCCAGTCTCTATATCCCTTTTAATTTCAACCACTGCACATACCCTTTCCACAAATCCACAAAACAGATAAAATTTGACTACCTGCCCTTCCGAGACAGAAGAAAGCAGTGGGATATGCTTTACAATACATTGAGCTGATAGCCAGATCAACAACCCACAGGCAGTGGACACATGCAGATCAACAACCCACAGGCAGTGGACACATGCAGATCAACAACCCACAGGCAGTGGACACATGCAAGCAGAATGGTTTCATAGCTCTGCATGCATCTCGAACTGGCCTGGTTGGCAACATTTCCATGCTTGTAGAGTTTAACCCTTTAGCATTCAGATTACTGTCAAATGTAAGTTTATGTATTCACATCATTTTGAATTAATCATTGCATTATTTCGTAACTCTGAGATTTTGATGATGTGATTGTTTACTTGTAAAATGGCACTGTAGGGTAGGTGTGAAAGGCCAGATCTGACAGTCTGAAGATAACGCAGGTAGAATATTTTCGCTGGATATGGCCAGTTTAATTGCTAAAGGGCTAAACTGGCCATGTCCCAATTAGCACTCACTAGCCAACATAAAAAAAAAACATATATTAACATATACAGACACAAATTCTGTCTATATTTAGTACCTCTGTTACAATGAACAGAAATAGCTTAAAATGATGTGGGACAAGCAAGAAGTAATGATTTCAAAGCAAATATTGTTAGACATGAGAAATATCGTGTGTGTGTGTGTGTGTGACCCTACTCCTGTCCCTCAATCATACTTTGCCTTTCAACACCTGACACTAAGCCACTTCTCTCAATACTGTAGCCTTGCTTTGTCAAGGAGCCTGGTTTTCTGATTTACTTGGTAACCATACTAGTGACAGTGCTACAAAAAAGCACCCAATATATTCTGTATAGTGGTTGGACATCCAACCATAGAAATCATGCCAAAGTAGACATTGGAGCCCAACATTTCTCTGGCTCATAGGATCTTGTCAAACCATGATGATGATAACGTGCATGTGTGTATGTATGTACAGAGCGTGATGGGTAAATTGTTGCCATTTTATATCTTTAACCTCTCGCATGCATATTATTCTTTTTTTGATTTTATCAACTACACTGAGTAGTTGGGCACTGTCTGTGAGAAAAACAGCACCATGACACAATTCACTCTGCCATAAATTTGGAAACGACATGCTATACTGTTTGGCAGTCACACTGGAAGCTCCAATACGAACATTTCCAAATGTTTGGGTACCAAACTGAGGACACTGCAGAGGATTCGGAAAGAGTTGGTTGAGTCCTAATTGTGATTATAAAGGTGTTTGGAGTGATCACTAGTGATGATGATATTATGCCACCATTCATCTTCCCACATGGCCTCAGACTCAGTAGAGAGGCCTACATCAACTGCCTCAAGGAAATAGTGCTGCCCTGGGTCAAGAGGGTGGCTGCTGGAAGACCCTATGTCTGGCGCCAGGACTCCGCACCATGCCACACAAGCAGGAGAGTTTTTTTGTCTTTTTTTATATTTATATATGTTTGGGGCAGATGGGACTCCTTAGCCATGGTAAGGGCAACCCATCCAGAAGGAAAGCTTTGATATAAAACCGGATTTGTGGTTGCTGATAGTGCACATCTCAGTTGATGTGCACTATCAGCATCTACTTACTCATAGGGCAGTCTGGGCTCTGTAACTTTTGAGCAACTAGACTAGAAGGCCACTCTGATCTCAAATCTGCAATCAATTTAGCACCTGGCATGTGGCACACCAGTACAGGTAAATGCTTTTGGGATGGAGAGGTTGTGCATTGTGCTGCACAAGCAATGTAAAATACTATCAGCAAATACCACCATCATGTTTTAATGGTGAGAGTGTACACCCCACCCCAGTTTTGGCCAGTTTGAACACTAAAAGGTTAAAGGGCATATTATTTCTCATAGATGTACCTCTTGGGCAGGGGTAGCCTATGAAAAACACTGAAGTTGAACAAGAATTGATTTCGTAATTCATGACAAGTAAGCATTTCTGGGGGTCCCTCAGCGGTTCAATAAATAATGAGTAGTTAAGCATGGTATCATGCTACTTGTGCAATAAAAACAAAGATCCTTAAACTGTGGTAAATGGTGAGTGGGGGCAGAATTTGGTAATTCTCAATTTGTACATATTTTTATTCACTAATATTTTTTGGTAGAGACGGACTATATGTAATCTGAACCTTCCCCCCCCCCCT
>NC_068981.1:87461185-87472024 GCF_001194135.2 Octopus bimaculoides
AATTGAGATTTTTGAAAAAAAATTTTCAGAATCGGAATCTCCATAGCCTAAAACGTGGGATTCCGTAAAAAAAATTAATAAATAAGGGGGGGGGGAGGTTCAGATTACATATAGTCCATCTGGACCTATTTTTTCTTCCAACCACTTCTGGATTTAATTATCTATATGGTATAACTATTAATTGCTGTGCTCTTAATGGGGTAGTCTAATTCAAAACACTATATGGTGTTGGCATCTGTTCAAATGAAATAACATTATGTACAATTTTAAAATGTTATTATTTAAGCTTAGAATGTTTAAAAACAGTATTGTATATTTCCTTTATCGGCTGTTTCCTTATGGTAGAAATATAAACTTAAAATTACTGTAAGAAAATATAGCAGGAGGTAAATGAAGTGAAAACGGGTATGAATCCTAGCATTGAAGCATTTGATTTTTTTTTTTACTCCTTTTCAACAGTATTGTATAATTCCTTTATCGGTTGTTTCCTTATGGTAGAAAATAAACTTTTACTCCTTTTCTCAACATATTGCTGGTCTATTAGACTTTTAGCACTGTCTAAGGGGCATAACTCTGTCTTAACTTTCTATTCCAGTATAGTTGAATAGGTTATCTAACTTCAAAAATAATTGCTGCAATTTGTAAATAAAAAGTTTCAAAAACTATTTAAGTTCAAGCATGGTAAACTAGATATAAACCAATAACAGTAACATATTCTAAAATGAAATTGATACCACAATAAAACGAACCATCCACAATTCTTTTTTTTTTTTAATAAGCACTTATTTAAAGTTAATATGCTATTACAAAATTAATATAATGTTATTACAAAATAAAACAGAACTTGTATCCGATTTGTAGCATGTTCAGAAGTTATTCTGATGAAGATTTATGTTCCTCTGCCAATCTTTTCCAAAAATATTTGAAACTGTAAGCGTTTGCAAAAGACAAATACCTTTTTACTTCAAATTAGAGAAATTGGCAAATGATCAAAAATAAACGTCATGACGATAGATAATAATACACTTATTTCATAATGTCATTCAACAGTTTATATATATATACATATATATATAAAGAAAAACGACAAAAAAACAACGCGAGGACGTGATACAGATATTGTTGTTACTGGACGCTCTAGCAAAGTTACCTCCCCTGAAAATGAAAATTGCTTTAGGAAAAAGTTATTTTAACATAGGTAACTGGTATAGCAAGATAAGCGAAAATGTATTCATCATCATCATCGTCTAACGTCCGCTTTCCATGCGGGCATGGGTTGGACGATTTGACTGAGGACTGGTGAAACCGGATGGCAACACCAGGCTCCAATCTAAATTTGGCAGAGTTTCTACAGCTGGATGCCCTTCCTAACGCCAACCACTCAGAGAGTGTAGTGGGTGCTTTTACGTGTCACCCGCACGAAGGCCAGTCAGGCGGTACTGGCAACGGTCACGCTCAAAATGGTGTATTTTATGTGCCACCCGCACAAGAGCCAGTCCAGGGGCACTGGCAACGATCTCGTTCGAAAATCCTACGAAGGCCAAAGAGTAAAACTTATACAAAAAGCAAGTGTTGCAACAAGCGTGAAAAATGAAAAAGAAGCAGACAAATTGTCGTATTTGACTAAATTAAGATGGTTTTAAATGGTGCCACATGAAAGCGCTTGTGCCAGTACCACGTTTAAAAGCACCTATTACACACTGTAAAGTGGTTGGCGTTAGGAAGGATATCCACCCATAGAAACCAAGTGAAATCAGACTGGAACCTGGTGAAGCTCTCCGGCTTGCCACCTCTAGTCAAACTATCCAACCCATACCAGCATAGAAAATGGACGTTAAAGGATGCTCTTGATGATGAAACTTGTCCAATACTGTGGCAAACAAAAAATAATAGAGATGCCAACTTTATTTCAGTGGTCAGTGGGCGAATGTTATTACCAAGGGAGGTAACTATCTACATACGATATGATTGGATTAATAAGATGGGAAGGCAAATACTTTCACAAATCGTGATATTGTCAGTTTGAGAACTATTGTATTATGTAATTATTGAAGCTAAAAATCATGCTTTCACAACATACATATTTTTTTTGTATATATTTCAAAATAAACACTCCATATAAAATTTTAAACTTTTCAAGGACTTACATCATCACTGTCATCAATAAAATCAATGGAGCTGCCATCAGAGATAGGTCTTTTGAAAAATGGAAATCGAACTAAGAGTTTCTGTAAACAAAGCAAATTTTTTTTTTTTTATATAAAACAATGACGATAATATTGGTTTCAAATTTTGGCACAAGGCCAGCAATTTTAGGCAACGGGTTAAGTAGATTACAGCAACCCCAATGCTCAACTAGTATTTATTTTATTGACCCCAAAAAACAAAAAGTAAAATTGACCTCATCAGAATTTGAACTCAGAACATAAGGACAGACAAAATGCTAATCACTTTGCCTGGTGTACTAATGATTCTGCCAACTCATAGCAAAACTAAAAATTACACTCAGCATTAGAATCATCCTACTATTAAGCCTCTAGAACAGAGTTTCCCAATCATTTTTAGCAGCATCACCCACTTTTATGTCAAAAGCTGCACTCTGTAAAGTGGTTGGTGTTAAGAACAACCAGCCAACCACAGAAAACATGCCAGGAGAGAATGACACAGTCGTCCAACTCATCATATTCTTTCAAATCATGCAACATGTGTTAGCACGAGAGACAGACATTAAACGATAATTATGTAGGAGTGTGTATGTGTGCAGGAGTGTGAGTGAGTATGAATTCTCCCTTGTTATTTGTGCACTGACTGGAAATAAAATTTTCACCATTCATATAAATGGTGACATTAGATTGCAGTTCATTGTAAAAGCATGTCCAGGTCCAACTCGTTCATTGTTCAATATTAGGGGATCATTACCATGCTTGGAAACGGGGTAGGTTGATGAATGGCATCTGACTTTAGAAAATTTTGTCTCATCAATAAAATAAAAATCTTGTTAGATCTATGCAAACATAGATAAGTAGGCATTACAATAATGAAGATTTCATTATTGTAGTAGTGTTATCTTTAGTTTTGTTAAATTTGGTTTTGCTAAATACAGACCAAAGAGAGACACTTTGGTTAATTTATTCAGTATACTGGCAGGCGTGGAGGCGCAATGGCCCAGTGGTTAGGGCAGTGGACTCGTGGTCATAGGATCGCGGTTTCGATTCCCAGACCAGGCGTTGTGAGTGTTTATTGAGCGAAAACACCTAAAGCTCCACAAGACTCCGGCAGGGGATGGTGGCGAACCCTGCTATACTCTTTCACCACAATTTGCTCTCACTCTTACTTCCTGTTTCTGTTGTGCCTGTGATTCAAAGGGTCAGCCTTGTCACACTGTGTCAGGCTGAATATCCCCGAGAACTACGTTAAAGGTACACGTGTCTGTAGAGTGCTCAGTCACTTGCACGTTAATTTCATGAGCAGGCTGTTCCGTTGATCAGATCAACTGGAACCCTCAATGTCGTAAGCAACGGAGTGCCAACAACAACAACAACATACTGGCAGGTATGCAGTAGTGGGTAGCGATTTTCTTCACTACTTTAGAGAGTGACGACTCTGCCTGATACGAGTCCCGGGCTCAGCTGGCTCCGGCTAACAGTACCCGGTATGGGCCCCTATCCAGGGTTACAGAAAGGAGACAACCTTCAAAGAAATCCGGAGTGGATCCCCGTAGGTGGTCTAGTGTTTGACTTGACACTCTTCCGGCAGCTCCTGCAACTAAGCTGGTGCCAAACGTAATGCTATGCACTCCTTTGGACTACACCAGCAAAGTCGAGAGAGGAATCCTGACGATTGAGCTACCCAGGATTTTCTTACATCTAGCCCAGGTCTGATTTTATGCTCAACTCCATTGTCTCCCAAGACGAAAGGATGCCAATAACAATGCAGGATCTTGAAAATGCCACATGGAATGATGACCATTCCCTGCATAGTTACAGGTTGCCCTCTGGCAAGGCGTAGCACCTGCTCAGCCACCCTGCCAGGAATAAGGTGAAGTCATGGAACTGCAGCATGGCAGATTGTGAAGAGGTAGCAGAAGAATTCATTATTATATTTTCACATTTTGTCACAAAATAAATATACATTTTACATATTCTTTTCCTTAATTTATGAATCTTATAATTGAATGTAATGTAGTGAATTGAAGACATTAACTTACCTCAGGTGAAACAGAAGGTGATACAGATGACAATGAAGAAGACGAGGACACAGTTGAGGATACAGAACCTCTACGTTGTCTTGTGGCAGGAGCTAGTACTGATAAACTATAATGACTACGAGTACTTCGAGCAGGATTTCGACGTAGTACTACTGGTTTGTTATTTGTTGATGATCGGCGAACCTTATGATTTGTCACCTGAAAAGGAATAAAAAAAACTTGCTAAATAATATTTAAAATACTTAACAACACTGATTTACTTTAAATATGTATGGGATTGATATTTTCAAAATAGGAGTAATTACAGGAATATATTCATTACTGATATTATTTTATGAATACAAAAAGATGATAGCAAAGTGGCTACAATCTCCTATACATTGGTTCACACACATCAACTCAAATCCACAAATTAATAAAAGAGAACTACAATCAAATGAATGAACCCTAGTATTTGCTTATTAGTTCAATGATCTTGGGAAGATGTAAAGACAAAGTCAACTCCACTGTGATTTGAACTCAGAATAAAGGAAGATGAAATTTCTGCCACTCAACACATTAAAATGCAGTGATATTGATTTTAAGTATTGACATAAAAGATCCTTTTTTTATTATCAACCCCAAAAAGGATAAAAGTTAACTTAGAACATAATGGGTTGTAACCAAATACAAGGCATTTTGTGCAACACTGTTGCAAGGTCCAGTGTGCCATATTTGGTCAAGGTATGTATGAAACTGCAAGTGTGATAAGTCCAACTACAGTACAAACATACTGCCCTTGCAAATCACATACAGGGAATATACATTTTTATTCTTTTGTTTTAGTCATTTGACATGCTGGAGCACCGCCTTTAGTCGAACAAATCAATCCCAGGACAAGCCTAGTACTCATTTTATCGGTATCTTTTGCCAAACTGCTAAGTTACAGGGATGTTAAACACACCAACATCGGTGGTCAAGCAATGGTAGGGAGACAAACAGACACACAAACATATACATATATGTGTGTGTGTGTGTATATATATATATATATATATATATATATATATCCATGATGGCTTCTTTCAGTTTCCGTCTACCAAATCCACTCACAAGGCTTTGGTCAGCCCAAGGTTATAGTAGAAGATATTTGCCCAAGGTGCCACACAGTAGGACTGAATCCAGAACCATGTGGTGGTAAGCACAACCACTCCTGCAGGATCTAAATGCTAAGTCATATAACTTAAGCACAACCTACCAGCATTAACTTTCTTCTTTGTTAAAATGCTACCAATTCTGAGATCACAAGTACGCTCCATATTTATCAATTAAAAAGAATACAAAAACTACGTATAAGTTAACACATTCTAAGAGCATTCAAGACAATTCCATCTTTTTTCATGTGCATTACAAATTCCAAATATCAATCTTGCAAGAACAGAAACAAAACTCATTCTTATACCAATAAAACTTACCCGCTGTGAAGGAGCTTCAAGTCTATATTCAGATAAAAGGCGTGCCAGCTAAAATTAAGATTTATAATTCAATTACAAAGAGTAACAACAAATTTTTGAAAATTTCAAATTTACATTTTCATTAATGTGTGATTATATTTTTGAATTTACAAAATAAACAACAAAGTTTCCATAAATGAAAACAAATTTAACAGACTAACAAATATCCATCATGTTTTGAAAATTTCAAATTATATTCTCATTAACATATTATTATATTTTTGAATTTACAAAATAAACCAAAGTTTCCATAAATTGAAAACAAATTTTAACAGACTAACAAATATCAATCACATTTTCTGTTAGAGTAAGTTATTTACATTATTTACATCCAGGCTTGCATGGGCAGACTGAATTCATTGAGGCAGATTTTCTGTGGTTGGATGGATGGATGGATGGTCTTCCTGCCACCAACTCTCACCTGTTTCTAAGCAAGGTAATATAGCCCCATGACATCAAACATGGTTTCATGGATTACTAGAAAGGAACGACACTGCTTATATAACAGTGATAATTATAGGGTAGCCATGTATCTCCTCTATAGTGAGACACTTGTGCCTGTCCCTCTATCACTGGCATAAAATCACTTCCCTTTCTACTACAACCCTGTTCAATCGAAAGGTTTTTTTTTCTTTGATTTACAATTTTTTTGGTGTCACAAAAAAAAAAAAAGCATCCAGTAAACTCCATAAAGTGGTTGGCATTAAGAAATCATGCCAAAACAGATATCAGATTTCAACAATCCTCCAGTTCACTCAATCTCAAACTGTACAACCCATGCCAGTAAGGAAGATGGATATTAAATAATGATGACTATATATATATCACCATCATCATCATTTAATGTCAGTTTTTCATGCTGGCTGATAAGCCAGAGGACTGCACTAAGCCCCACTGTCTACTTTGGCATGGTTTTTATGGCTGGGTGCCCTTCTAAACACCGACCACCTTACAGAGTAGACTGAGTACTTTTTACATGGCACTAGCAAGACAAAGATCCCTCAAGAAGGGGTGGGGTATTGAAAGAGGTGGCTTTGTGCCATGTGATGAGAGGTTAGGGTATGACTGAGAGACAGAAAGAGAGAGAGAAGGAACAAGCAAGAGTAATAGAGGGCGAGAGAGATGGTAGTGATGTGCCAGGGCATACTCTCAAGGTATAAGGATGTGAATATAAATAGAATGGTAGGAGATTGCCCAGGGTGCATGAGTAGGGAGTTCACGAAAGTGCAAGGTGGGGTGGAATGCAGTGAGTCGTGAAACATGGGTATATATAAAATCATTGATATAACATCTACTTTTCCATGCTTGCATGAATCAGATGGAATTCATTAAGACAGACTTTCTAGCCAGATGCCCTTCCTGTTGTTAACCCTCACTTGCTTCCAAGCAAGGTAATATTTTGCTAGAACCAGACAAGTTTCCACAGGAGACTGGAAACATGCAACACCAATTGTATGATAGAGACGCATATCTACAACTATTGAGCAATGTCAAGACAAGGAGTAACACAACACACACATACATACATATATATGGGCTTTCAATCTCAGTCTACTAAACCCACTCACAGGGCTTTAGTCAGCCTGGGGATAGAGTGGAAGGCACTTGCTCAAAGTGTTATGCAGTGGAACTGAACCCAAAACCATGTGACACAGAAATGAACTTAACCACACAGCCATACCAAATTCCACTTACAAATTACTGCTATTTACATCCCTAGAGACTGCTAATGAGAACCCAGTAAGGTTCAAAAATCGATTAAGGCTATCCATAATTTTTCAAGGCAGTGCTCCAGCATGGCTGCAGTCAAATGACTGAAACAAGTAAAAGAATAAAAGAATACATAAAAAAAACTTACAACTAATTTGTTATCAGCTATGTTGTTATTGTGCATCTGCTCATATTCGCTAATAGTGGTGGAAAAACGTTTGTTACCAGGTAGCAGTCCATACCCAAGTTGTACACCCTACAAAATAAGAAAAAAAATTAGAAATAAGAAACACAAGATAACAAACTACAACATAGAATGTAAGTCAGAAAAATAGCAATACAAAAGATTAAATAAAAAATGAGCAGAAAAATACAAATTAAAATTTATCTCAATATCAGTTTAATTCCATCTGAGTAATACTTGGTTTAAGTTGTTGGCACTCCGTCACTTACGACGTCGAGGGTTCCAGTTGATCTGATCAACGGAACTGCCTGCTCATGAAATTAACGTGCAAGTGGCTGAGCACTCCACAGACACGTGTACCCTTAATGCAGCTCTCGGGGATATTCAGCATGACACAGTGTGACAAGACTGACCCTTTGAATTACAGGCACAACAGAAACAGGAGGTAAGAGTGAGAGAAAGTTGTAGTGTAAGAGTACAGCAGGGTTCGCCACCATCCCCTGCCGGAGCCTCGTGGAGCTTTAGGTGTTTTCGCTCAATAAACACTCACAACGCCCGATCTGGGAATCGAAACCGCGATCCTATGACTGCAAGTCCGCTGCCCTCACCACTGGGCCATTGCGCCTCCACTGGTTTAAGTTGATACTATGACAAAACAACATCAAAATCTAACCTTGCCATTGACCCTTTTGATACCAATCTACTTGAGACTAACCACTTTTTCTTATATCCTATAGTCAAGAGACAAGCAGTGTCCATGACCATTTAGAGCTTCCAAGACTGGGAAGATGGGAGAAAGGTATCTTCAAATCAGAGACCTGGCTCAAATGCTTGCAATAGATTGGATTATATTAACCCTTTAGCATTCACATTATTCTGTCAAAAGTAATGCATATTTATTCACATTGTTTTGAATTAATTATGCATCATTTTGAAGCTTTCAGATTTTTATGAGCTAACTGTTAAATTTAGAATATTATAGGGTTGGTGTGAGAGACCAGATCTAGCCAATTTGAGCATAAAACAAGCAGGATATTTTGGCTGGTTTAAATGCTAAAGAGCTAAAAGCACTCAACATACTAGATGTTGGTGTTAAACCAGGTGATAGCTCTATGATTCAAACTTCCTGTTTAAAATTGATCTATAAATTACAACTTTCCATCAAAATTTTAAATATCAAGTTCTAAGTACCAGTTTAATAATGACAAATTTTACTAAATTCATTCTTATTTTCAAAGTTAAATGAAACAAAAGGGGTTGCATTTTAACTAAGATATGATAACAAAAGGGTTACATATACACTTCTAAATATAGTAAAAGAATGTATTATAAAGAAAACAGTTTACAAAATGGCACATACTAATTACTAATTTCAATATATATTTTTAATTATCAAGCACCATTACATACTATATTTCTTTTACCTTTTAGTCAGGAGGGAAGGGCTGTGTGAGGTGGTATCAAATGGTTCCCGGACTAGTTATGTTTAATAAAAAATAACTTATTTACCTAAGTTTTAACATCCTCTCCTTCAAAATAGTAGTTACCCTGCATAGCAATACACCAGTCCCAGTGTTCCTTCCACTTTTGGAATTCGACATGGGAGTCATTTTCCAAAAGCAAGTGGAGGACCTTCTGTGAATTGTTCTGCATCTCAACAACGGTGTTAAAATGGCAACCTTTGAGCTACATTTTTATCTTGAGGAGGAGATGGAAGTCCACAGGTGTTAAATCTGACAAATAGGGCAGGTACAGAAGTGATGCCATGTTGTTTTTGGCGAGAAACTCATGAGTAGAGCTTGGTAACAGGATGCATTGTCGTTGTGAAGAGTCCAATTCTTTGGGCCCTGCAGATGCAGTTACTTTTGCCGAATGACCTCCTTCAAAACATTGCAGTAGAACTTTTGATGCACAATACCACATTTCCAGGGGTGACACTCATGGCAGATCACTCATCGTCTTCCAGGGATGTTGTTCTGCTTTTGAAGCACCTGTGCCACCCAAAATATTGCATGTATGTTACTTATTGCCTCATCATGCTCAGTGTATATAGCAGACATCCCAAGTTTAATGCAAAATTTCACGTTGGCTTTGTTTCGGTCCATGACAAAATTGCAGACTACAGCATACATCTAATCACAAAAACCAAATATTTCACAACTTGCAAAGTAAACACAGCAATGTCATTTGATACATTGCTTCATGAAGGTCACTGCTAGTTCTCACTGCACACACAACCATGTGCTGTCATCTATTAGCATACTATAGAACTAGTCCGGGAACTTTTTGATACCACCTCATACCTGTGCCACTTTACAGGGTTTCAGAGTCTGGTAGGAGAAAAAGAGGAAGGTTTCCTTTAACCAGAGACCTGACTCAAATGCTAAAGGCACCCAAGATACAAGATGTTTAACCATGCAAGAGATTAAATCTGCTAACCAAGTACACCATGGCAGGATTTGAACTCAAAATGCAAAAAACTAGAGCAAATCCACAAAGTATCCTATTCAACACTCTAATGATTTCAGTTTAGTATTTTAACAACCCAGCAGAAAGAAGAAAAGCTAAAATGCTGAAATATTAATGCTTGCCATACTTATCTCTGAATCAGCCATAAATACCAAACTGCTTTCTTAATATCATAAATTTTTAAAGAACCTTTGTTATATTCATGCATTATAATGATTATTAGTCAAGAATAAGTAGATTTATGGACACGTTACACCCATTTGTACAACAGGCCATATCAAATGTTACATTTTGGAGATGTCTGCACTGTAATAGGGAATGAAAACTACTCAAGTATATTATGCTATTGGCAATGAAATTGAAGATCTACCAAAGTTAATGGAAGTAAAGATTCTTGGCACAGCATTGTGAGACATATCTCAGTTTGTCCACTTGAGAAAAAACAGGGTTATTTCAATTTCCAGGTGAGAGTTTTGTGCTTTCTTTTCACAACTTTTCTCACATTGGTTACTATCACTTACAGTGGACATTTTCACCAATGGATGGAGAGTAATTTATCATCATCATCATCATCGTTTAACGTCCGCTTTCCATGCTAGCATGGGTTGGACGATTTGACTGAGGACTGGTGAAACCGGATGGCAACACCAGGCTCCAGTCTGATTTGGCAGAGTTTCTACAGCTGGATGCCCTTCCTAACGCCAACCACTCAGAGAGTGTAGTGGGTGCTTTTACGTGTCACCCGCACGAAAACGGCCACGCTCGAAATGGTGTCT
>NC_068981.1:87473045-87479493 GCF_001194135.2 Octopus bimaculoides
CTTTGCTACCCTGATATCTATTAACCAATTTATTTTGTCGGAGTTAATTGTTAACTAAGAGAAAATAAATACATAAAATATATATATATATGAAGCCGCATGGCCTAGTGGTTAAGGCAGTCAGCTCACATTCGTAAATTCGATTCCCAGCAACATGCTGTGTCCTTGAGCAAGACACTTTATTTCACTTGGCTCCAGTCCACTCAACTGGTAAAAATGAGTAGTACCTGTATTTCAAAGGGCCAGCCTTGTCACACCCTGTGTCATGCTGAATTTCCCTGAGAACTACATTAAGGGTACATGTGTCTGTGGAGTGCTCAGTCACATGCACATTAATTTCAGGAGCAGACTGTTCTGTTGATCAGATGAACCGGAACTCTCATTGTTGTAGCCAATGGAATGCCAGTTAACATATATATACAAGGTATATATATGTCTCTCAGTGTAAATGAGAACATTGTCAATGTGTACATAATAAAGCAGCATACTCACCTTCACTAATGCCAAGAAGGAAGCAAAAAAGCTAATTAAATGAGAACAGTGGCACATAAGACAACCATGCTGGTGACACATAAAGACACCCAGTACACTATTGGTGCTAGGAAAGGCATCTAGCCATAGAAACGAAGCTAAATCAGACTGGAACCTGGTGCAGCTAGCTCTCCAGCTTACCAGTTCCAGTCAAACTGTCTTACTCGTGCCAGCGTGAAAAACAGACACTAAATGATGATGGTGATATATGGAAAACAAAGTGCCTACCCTAAGTAGACCCAATAAAGAAAACAACAACTGATGGTGGACAGCTTTACAATCAACAGCCTTTAAAGATATGAAGAGTAGAGAAAGTAGCAGGAACATCAGATATGTTGAAAATAACTGGCCAAGTAGGATTTGTGCTAGTCACTCACATAGTGCTGTGAGATATTATCCTCAACAAGAATCAACTACAACAGCAAAGGAGATGTTCTACAATGGGGCTACTGCAGAGGCATTGAATTCATGAACCAAGTTATGGAAACAGAAAGAGTTATAGCACAGCTAATTAAGGAAAACAAATGAGTTCAAATGAGATGTGTTTTTGATGTACAAAGATGACGAACTACCAACAGCTCTATTTATTGGAACAACTACAGACGTTCTTACTAAAAAAAAGCCAACTGAGTATGTCAGCATAGAGAAAGCAATTTATCAATGACCTAGTTCTCATTAACTGAATTTGTCACAAATTCAGATAAGGAATTCCAAACTTAAAAGCAACTTAGAACAGAGAGGTCTCAAAGTAAACCTAAGAAAGACTAAAATTATAGCTAGCAGGATAAAAAACAGGACCTCATTATCAGAAATATAAATTACTACCCTGTTGAATCAAGAAGTACAGAGAAATTTGGTATCCATCAATTTCTCTCTCTAGTACTCCCTCTTCCATCAGCCTGTCTCCCTCCTCAATCATATTTTTATTCAATCTTCTTACTATCTTTCTTTACCCTTCTTGGATTGACAATATAGTATGTGAGAAATGACATATGCATAATGAGAGGAGTACCAAGGTTGCTAGTTATTTTATACAAAAAAAAAACTGCTTATAGTTCCTAGCGAAGCCCAAACTGATTGAATCAATGCCTGCCCAAAGACATCTTGTCTCTGATTCAGTGCATGTGGCTTACCATCAAAATGTAAGTGAACAGTGGTGATGCTGTTGTTGAAGTCACCTTCCAGCTACTCCAGATGGGAACTGCACTTGGCATTCAGCCAAATTATTGATTACCAGCCGTCCTAAGCATTCTTATTACAGAAAAATGCTATGAGAGAAACTAAAAAATACTGCTACTCAAAGATAAAAATTACTACAAATCAGTTAGTTTACAGAACAAGGATGTAAATTATTCAACTACATTTTTAAACAACCTTAAGCCAACAGGAACCCCTCCAAACAATCTGATGGTAAGTCTTAGGGTATCTATTATGCTATTTCATAACCTAGATTCTCCAAAATTTTTCAAGACTCGTCATGGAAACCAATGTCAGCACTGGAGTCCATGTAATCAACTCGCTCCTCTCTCTAAAATTGCTGGCCTTGCACCAAAATTTGAAACAATTATCATTATTATTACTATTATTATTATTAAGGTGGCAAGCTGGAATTGTTAGCATGCCAGACAAAATGCTTAGCAGCATTTCATTTGCCTGTATGTTCTGAGTTCAAATGAGATTGATTGAGCTTTTCAGGGTTGATGAAATAAGTACAAGCTGAGCACTGGGGTTGATGTAATTGATTAACCTCTAACCTCATCCTTAAAATTGCAGTCTTTGTTCCTATGATAGAAAAAACTACTACTAATTGTTGTTGTTGGCACTCCGTCGCTTACGACATCGAGGGTTGCAGTTGATCCGATCAACGGAACAGCCTGCTCGTGAAATTAACGTGCAAGTGGCTGAGCACTCCACAGACACGTGTACACTTAACGTAGTTCTCAGGGATATTCAGCGTGACAAGGCTGACCCTTTGAATTACAGGCACAACAGAAACAGGAAGTAAGAGTGAGATAAAGTTGTGGTGTAAGAGTACAGCAGGGTTTGCCACAATCTCCTGCCGGAGTCTCGTGAAGCTTTAAGTGTTTTCGCTCAATAAACACTCACAACGCCCGGTCTGGGAATCGAAACTGCAATCCTATGACCGCGAGTCCGCTGCCCTAACCACTGGGCCATTGCACCTCCACACTACTACTAATACACATTACAGAAACTTATCTACTGAATTCTGCACTTCAGGAAATTGTAAAGCATGATTACTATTTTCAGGTTATGGCTGGTAATTCTGCCCTTTCAGAAACTCAGGTAAATTTTAATTTTAAAAGAAAAATCACATTCCATGTTTTTTATAAAAAAAAGTTAATTTTTTTTATACAAAAATATATTTAGTGTAATTTTAATACAACCAGCCACTCCTGTTATTTTTCTGACTTCATTATCTACATCTGATATTTAGTCTACTAGCTCAGTTCTTTAATTTTTTTTCTCCTATAAGCTATGCTTTTCATTGCTTTCAACATTCTTGCAAACACATACTCTCACATGCCCCTTCTCCACACCTAGTTTTTCACTTTGTTCAACACTGCTGCTTAACAACTACTTGCATATGCAGATTTAATTTAACTTGTTTTTTTTGTTGCACTCACCTTGGGTTTTGTTAGTAACTTTAATCATAGTGTTTCCACCCATATTGTACAATTACCATCACCTCTTTCATTTTCTCATTTTCATTCTTGCATTTGAAATGTCAATACGTGGACTCAAAAGTTTTAGTATTTAGGGTGGATTTCTTCTTTTGCTCTCTCCCGCTGTCAGTTTTAACTACAAATGGGTACAGTATAGTGCACGACTCTCATCCAATTAAACCAGCCATATCCAACCAAAATATTCCAGTTTTATGTTCAAACTGGCCAAATCTGGCTTTCTCACACCGACCATACAAAATCATTCTAAAAATTAACAGCTACCTCATCAAAATCTCATAGCTACAAGATAATGCACAATTAAGTCAAAACAATGTGAATAAATAAGCATTACATTTGATAGAATAATCTGAATGCTAAAGGGTTACGCCAGCATGAGGAATTAGTCCCAAAAGAAGTCATATATGACATTAAATATGATTTCTGCAAAGGTTTTATGCAGAAAACTTAGTCTATTGCAAAATATTAACATTTACAATGGGAACAATACCTGACAATAAAAACAAAATTAGGTCATGTTTTCAAGTAGCTACTCCGTTAGTGTACAAACATTTTTTCATAGATCTGCTATGATGCATAATATAAAATGGGTCAAAGGTGTATGGTTTGATAAGCATAGGTCATTCAAGCAGAAACAAAAAGCTGTGATGATTTGTAGCAAGAGAAAGATACATCTGATGCAAACCTTTTCTGACCAGTTAGTAAAGGCTGCTTTGAAAGTTTAAGTGTTTTAATTTGCAGGACATTAAAATGATTGGTGAAGCTGTTACAGATTACCCTCAAGAGCAAAACAAAATGATTGATGTAGGAGGTTAGACAGATATACAATGTTGGTGTTTTCTTTTGTTTTTGAGGCATGTGTCTACTAGTATTTTTGGTGACAAATAAAATAACAGCAAAGTTCCAGAAATAATTGACATTCCTGTAAAAAATGTTGATAGTATAAAATTAAAGCACCTATTCATTACTCTAAATATCAAAAGGCTTTCAATGTTATATCAAGTTTAATCTACCTGTATTTTACATTGAAATAAGGTTTGGAATACAAGCCGTTTCCAACACTGGTTTACAAATTTTTTACCCTACTGTAGAAAGTTTTGGTGTCAGACATGACATTTCCAACAAAGCATTACACATTTTATATAATTCACCAAGCTATTCAGTGGATTTAAATGATATTTCAAATAATGTCAGAGTGGAATATATCCCCACTGCCCAAAAAAACACAGATTCTTTGCTCCAGCTACATAAACACAGTATGAAAGCTAAATGAAAGGCATATTATCCAAGAACTTTGAAACAACTAATAAGAGCAATTGATGGCCAGAGGAGGGGGGTAGACCTAGTTAATAACAACTAAAAAAGTTAATTCAATATTATGAGTGAAGTAGATGTGAAATCAACTATGGCGTTTGGAAAAGTATAAGGCCAGACTATCTGTGACTTTACAGATATTCCACCACTACAAAGACTACATCATGTTCAGCAAGCCATCGTGGCATTGGTAAATGATGTAGGATAAGATTTCTCATCCATTTTTTATCTATGGACCCCTTTCATTACTATTTTATTCTTGTGGACCCCCATAGTCATTCTATGTTTAGAAACTAGTTTTATAGAAACTTCTTTCAAAATTCCTGTTTTGTTTTTCACACATTAACTTGAGTAGGTTGAACAATGTAAAACATTGGAGAAAGAAACCTACCAACTTTTAATTCTTTGCAATACATCTAAAGCAAAATTTTTTTCAAGAGCTTTTGTGGATTTCCAATTTACTATTTGGTTACGTGGACCCCAAAAATCTTGTATGAACCCTCAGGGCCAAATGGACCCTGGCTGACAACCACTGATGTAGGGTCTGACGAAATGTGATTGAGTTGCTAGTTTCAGAAAGTTTATCTAATTAGAAGCTTATGCGGAATTTTGTCAGTGAACAGGTCGCGGTCTCAAAGCGACGAAAATATTTTGGCAAATTAAATTTAAATGTTGAAGTGAATCTAACGCTTTTTGTATGTTTCTTAAATGGCTTATAAACACCTTCCACGCTGCAATTGTTTGAAGCTTATACTTTTATAACAAAAATGTAGATATAGAAGCTACTTCAGCGGGCTGCAAAGAATTTGATTAAAAGTTGGCTTCTATAGATGAAAGTCTCTATGTTTTTGTTAATAACAATCCTAATCATGAGTGCAACATGAAAATTACAACCAGTTCATAATGAGCTATTCCTTCACGAAGCTATACAAAGATAGACCACCATAAATGTCAATTTTGGATTACATAGGAATTTGTGGAATTGGTACCAATGAAGGGAACATGAACAGTGTAAGACATCTTTGTAAGTTTGGTTGGAGCATTGAATAAAGTAGGTAATGATAGGATGCAAGCAGTGGGATCTCTTTACAGATAGAGCACCACAAATCGGTAGCATGGGAATTCTGGATAGAAAAGCATTTTCTTAATCAAGATTTTGTCATAGTTTGGTGGTGGTTCCAATTTTTAACAAAAGACCGTTTGTGGAACCTCTGTTCCATCTTTAAGAATTCTAAATAAATGACAGCAATCCCTACAGCATCTAGAAACAAATCTATAGATTTTTAAATGTTTTATTAATCTACTTATAATGCATATTTTTTGTGCAAGTAAGCACTAGGAATTTCGTAGGTGGTCTTAAAAATTTGGGGATACACTTGCTTTTAATTGATCGACTAATGAAACTGAAATAATTAGAGATAAATTTAAGCAATTTAATTTTTTGTAATTATAATTCCTGAGTTAAAAATTATCGTCTGCTCAGAATCAGAACGGCTGGAATAATTCGGTTCTTTCCGGATAGTTTCGAGGAAGAAGATGACAAGAGTGAGACACGATAAAAGAGATATTTGTGAGAGATTGCTTCTTCCTATCACGGCCAATTCGAGTTTCTCCATTTTCTTTCTCAAAATTTTCCCGGGTTCTGATTGAAGTCTAACGGCCAAGCTCAATTCGAATTGTAGGGAGATATCAATGTGTGTAGATTTCGTATTCATGGGGGTGAAGTTTTGCCAGACAGCTTATTCAACTAGTGGACTGGTCGAATAAAACCCTCAACACGAATGTTTACACGAAATTTCACTTTACTCTCAGTATAGTCTTCCCGACAGTAGATATTTCGTTGCTATTTTTAAACTTGTTTTAAAATAAAATCTCAACACACAAATATATATATATATATA
>NC_068981.1:87479503-87489007 GCF_001194135.2 Octopus bimaculoides
TATACAACAAGTTCCTGGTATTCATCTAATATTAGGATCCCTAGAAGAATGAATTAGGAATTGTGGTTACACTATTTTTTGTAACTGTTAAAATTGATGGAGTAATTTCTTCAGTCTATTAAACGAATATCTAATTACACCATATTCAACTGACCAAAACACATTTACATGCAAATAAGTTTTCTTGTTTTATCCTTATTATTACAAAAAAATTTAAACCCCACAGTACTGCTTCCTCCCCCACACCACCATATACTTATGTATATGTACGTTAGCGCGCGTATATCTGTGTGTGTGTACGTACGTTAGCGCGCGTAAGTATGTGTGTACGTACGTTAGCGCGCGTATGTATGTATGTACATCAGCGCGCGAAGCTATGTGCGTATGTACGTCAGAACGCATGTATGTTAAATGAGTACGTGAGTGCATATGTGGAAGCGTCTTTCTAGAGGTAAGGGGAGAAGTAAGAGAAGAAATCAGCTGTCTGATTTCCGGTCACGCTAACTTTTGGCGGGTGTTGGAGAACAATGAAGAGAAGTTTATATATCAGCTGCTCAAGTAATTTCATTCACAGAAACGTTAGATAACAAAACTTTCAAGAAAAATAAACTTAACAAATTTTTTTTTATACAGCATTGAATTGTAATTCAATTTTTCTTTTCTCGAGAATATGGTGCCATTTCTCTAGTTTGAATAGGGAGATGTATAAGATTAAATTTTTTTTTTTTTTGTTTTTTAAGTTAATTTCTAAAGTTTAGATTAAAAATTTGAAGGAATTTTTTTCCCACAAATATGGGAAAACAGATATGCATGCATACATGATTATTTGTAAAGTTAAATTTACTTTTCTACACCGAAAGCTGTTTATTGTTATCAACTGGTTATAATTATCATAGAAGTTAACCGGTTATTATCATGAAATTTACAACCGGTTATGAATTTAACTGGTTATTGTTATCAAAATCGGTGATTTCCAAACTTTTACGTTCGCTTATTCTTATCAAGTTTTGTTCCAAAGTGATCACAATAAGTAGCTTTTACTTAATACAAAAGTCAGTCTATAGTCATTTCGACTGCTAGAAATAGCAGCCAAATTCCTTAAATGACAGATTTTGAAAAAAAGAACGTAGTTAAGACATCATGGGCACAGCTGGGACGCCTTTGATCATAATCTTGCTCAATTAGAACTGACTTGTAGCTAAACAACAGTTATTTATATAAATTGCAGGAATTCTAAATATCAACCCGGAACCGAATCTAGTCTTCGTCATATTGTCATTAAATATGCAGAAGAAAGTTTTTCTAGTTCATTTCCCAGTCATTATGCAGTAAAATGTAAATTGGATTTACTCGTCCATTAGAGCGTTTGTTTATTAACAATTAAAACGATTAAAATAGAATACAACTCACAGAAAAAAAATATCAATGTATAATCAATATAAAGTAAGAATAAGTAAATAAAAGTTTTACGTATTTTTTAAAGTTTTATATTACATTTATAGAAAAAATAAAACTAACTTCGCAGAAAGTTTTTTTTTTTTTTTTTTTTTTTTTTTTTTTGTAAGGGAAAAATAAGTAATTGGATAACTATAACAACTTTACCTGTCCTTGTTTGGCCATTTTTTCGCTAAGGAAACACAAAGCTTTTGAGTTTTAAAAAAATGTTATCACGATAGGTTCGATACCCTTATGAGCTGGCGTGCTTTCTGAATTCCATGTGAATAGATTTCGCGGGCTTTACTCCAAATTGCTATCGTTGGCGGAAGTCGAAACGAAACTATGTAACTAGAAGTTGTAAGAGAAAACATTTTTGTCTTATTATTGTTAATTATTTTTTCCGTTAGTGAAATAAATTTAATATGTCTTTCTAACTGCTACAATATATATGTATATATATGTGTGTGTATTTATATATAAAGATTTGTTTGTGTGTTTTAGTAGTGTCACTGGAACGAAATAGTTGCGTTTCATCTCTTCAATTTTAGATGTTAAACTTGCACCCTTCATTAAAAAAAAGGCGAAAAATTTTCCCAATTTCTCGTTTGTCCATTTGGTTTAAAGTAATATGATTCCAATCTACCAGAATATTAGTTGCAATAACCCCATTAACTATCCAATTTATTCTCGAATTCATAAAAACGATATGTTATTGGTACATGCCTCTTTTATTACAAACCTTATGAAACTAAAGAGAGCTTTTGGGGGGGGGGGGTTCAAGTCTTTTAGAGTCTACTTCCCAGAGACTGTTCTGAAAATATATGTATTGATGTTGTAGGTTCGGAGATGATTTAAAGCTGATCATTTTAGACGATTTGCGTTTTTTACTTTTATTAGTTTAGAATTTCATAGAAGACTATATCAACCAAGGATAGATTTTTGTAAACTGAAATGACAATCTTAATTGAAAACTTTGATATTTTCTAACTGTTTTTTTACACAAGATAACACAGAAGTTCAAGTTTGCTGACATGGATGTCTGTCAGTCACCCAAGCAAACAACTTCCTTCAAGATATATACCATACTGGTGGTGCTCCAGCAAGGCCACAGCCTTAGAGCTGAAAAAGAATAAGAGAATATTATTACAAATAAAAGAATAAGAGAAAATTATTACAAATGTAAATAAAGGAAATCAGCAGCAGCATTTAGTATCCAATTTTCCATGCTTGCATGGGTTGGATCCAGTTTATTGAGGTAGATTTTCTATGGCCAGATGCCCTTCCTTCCTTTCAGCAATTCTCACCTGTGGCCAGAACTGTTCTCACAGAGTAGTGGAAATGAATGACATGTATGCCAGCGACAATTATTTTGCAACATGCTATGTCAAGACAAGGACACACACACACATATATACACACCTCACTCTGTGATATGGTAGTCTCTGTGGAAGCTAGGAGTGGACGAATGGCTTGTGAAAGCAGTACAGACCATATACAGGGGTGTTGTTAGCAAGGTAAGAAGGGTTAGCCATGTGTACAGGTAGATGTTCCCCAAGGTTCAGTTCTCAGCCCCCACTCATTCATCATCATCTTGCAGGCCATAACAGGAATTTAACACTGGAATCCTATGGAAATTACTACATGCTGATGATCTGGCCCTCACAGCAGAATCTAGAACAAAATTAGAAAATAAATTCCTAGTGTGGAAACAATCTGGAATCAAAGGGTCTTAGAGTTAACTTAGCAAAGACCAAGCAAGAAATCAAGAAATCAGACAAGACCCTTCACCCTTCAGGTAAATGGCCCTACTCAATATGTAGGAAGAGTGTAGGCAGAAATTCCATTCAATGTACTCAGGGCAAACTATGAACACTCATGAGGTGCAGTGGAATAGTAGGAAGGTTAAGAGAGAAAGAAGTTGGAATGTGGAAGGTGTACAAGAGCCATAAAGACCACATACACAGGAAACTAATTTCCTCAAATGTCACAGGTTCTCTATCAGTGGAGGAGGTTGTACAGAAAGTGTAATTGCTAGATTAAGTATAGGAGGGAGAAAGTTCAGAGAGCTTTTTCACCTCCGTTGGCTACCAAGGGTCTCTCTCTCTCTCTCTCTCTCTCTCTCTCTCTCCCCAAGTGAAAGGAAGATTGTATGATGCATGTGTACAAACTGCAATGCTACATGGTAATGAGACATGGACCCTGAATGCAGAGGATATGCAAAGACTAGAGAGGAATGAAACTGGTATGCTCTGCCAACTCAATACCCTTTGGTAAATAAAATGAAAAAAAAAAGTTTGTGAGATGCTAAGTGACACTGGAATACTAGAAAACTAGTGATAGTCTGTGTTAGTAAAATTTAAGTACCAAAAGTTTGCAAAATAGAATAAATTATTTTGCCATGGGGAATAGAAGGCTAATATTTCAGAAAGAGCTTGGTCACCAATAAGAGTTTCTAACCAAAAAGTTAATCTTCTTTTCCTCATTGCA
Organism: Octopus bimaculoides; assembly: GCF_001194135.2. Taxonomy (NCBI): domain Eukaryota; kingdom Metazoa; phylum Mollusca; class Cephalopoda; order Octopoda; family Octopodidae; genus Octopus; species Octopus bimaculoides. The sequence goes on from NC_068981.1 coordinate 87,483,428, forward strand.
AAATAATTTATTCCACTTGAGAAACTTTTTCTAAAATACAGTTTCTTCTCAATAAAAGATTTAGCGAGTTAAGTATAGATTGTTGAAGAACATTTCTGAACCATTCTTCAAATTAAGGCTAAGAAGAATCTCTTCAACAATCATCATGTTCATCATTTAGTGCCCATCTTCCATACTGGCATGGGTTGGATGGTTTGAGAAGATCCAACAAGGGCGAAGGACTGCATTGTACTCAAATGTCTTCATTTGCATGATTATAGCTGGATGCCCTTTCTAATATCAGTCACTTTACAGAGTATACTCAGTGCTTTTTTCATGGCACCAGCATTAATGAAGTTTCCAAGCAGCATGCAAGACTAAGATCCACTTTGACTGAATAGGGCTACAGTAAAGAAGGAGATGACTTTATGCTAGGAGATGAGAGGTTAAAGTATGAAAGAGGAGGCCAGAAAGGATGTGGTATTCAAGATAGAAACACTAGCATAGCTAGAAGGGGCAGTACACACCAGGAGGCACATTTATAGGGCAGCATCACTTTTGGGTTTGCTGTAGGTAATTTGTATTTTTTGTGGGAGCCTGGACATAGCAAACTGAAGGGCTGCCATGGGCAGTACACACTCTGGCAATGCTAGGGGATAGAAATCTGCACTGGTATGGACATGTGATGCATATGGATAAGGACAGCTGTATAAAGAAATGCTGATCACTTAACATGATGGAGCTTGTGTAAGATAGAGACCCAGGAAGACACACAATAAAGTAGTGAAGGCTGAGCTCTGTGAACAATATGCAGTACTTGAGAAGACACGGCCATCCCATTGAAACTAAAATTCTTAAAGCACAATATGCATATATACATACACACACACACACACAAATACAAACACAAAGCCTTCATATGCCATTCCTATCACTCATCATTTCTCTCACACCTTTTTATCACCTGGCTACCTGCAGTATTTTGTAGCTGTAATTAAATGTGAACAGAACTGCATGTCATCATTTTTTTCTCTAATACCACCTATCTTTCTCACTACCCAAAAACACTTCACTTGATATCCTTTATTCTTAATATTATCTCTCTCTACTCACATTTTACATTGACCATCTTTCTATACTACCAAATTATCTCTCCTCTTCCACTATTATACACCCTTGTTCTCTCCATACACTACACCTGCCCCTCCTTTCACATTATTACAACCTGCTTATCCACATGTCATTTCTCTTTCTCACATCTTTCCCCTGTCTACTATATCATTAGTGCTACTCTTCACCACTTTCTGTACTGTCATTCATCACCTACTCTCTCCTTCTTCCCCCAACTTATGTATCTGTATCATTAATTATCCCACACGTTTTGTTTATTACTCACTACTTCCATGCTTCAACCCTATCCAGCCACTACAATCATCACCTACTCTTCTTGCAAACATACAAGGGGAAGTTAAAACTTATCCGCAGTTTTGCCATAGCATATCTTTATTATTGTCACACTGCTTTCTGCACATGCATGCTTATAGTTGGTACTATTATGGTCATGTGATCAAAGTTTGAGCCTGATCATGCCATTTTTCTTTCTGGCTTTACATTGTAAGCATGGCTGCTCCACTTGCAATGTGCACCAAAGAAGAGCAAAGAGCAGTGATCTGATTTATCTGGAAAAGGGGTATACGATCAACAATACAAGATACAGTGCTTTGCTGGCCAACGAACTGAAACCAGTGATTTGCATTAAATGCCAAAGTCTATTGTCGAAGAAAGTTTTGTTGTTGCATGACAATGCATGCCCACACACGACTGCCCAGACTGTTGAAACCAATTGGGTTTTGAGGTGCTGGAACACCCTACCTACAGCCCAGGTCTCGCCCTTTCTGACTATCATATCTTTGGACAGCTCAAAGATGGTTTACAAGGTCGTTGATTTCCTACGGATGAAGATGTGAAGGAAGCAGTGCATAAATGATTGCTAAATGGTTGCACAACCAACCAAAAACCTTCTTCTTGAAGGGAATGCACAAGCTTGTGGACCGCTGGACCAAGTATATTGAAAAGGAAGGAGACTATATAGAAAAATGATGTTCTTGTTTATCCCTTGCATTTGTCTAAATACATTGAAAAAACAAAAGTGCATATAATTTTTGACTCTCCTTCATATATTTATCATCCTGCAACTCTTGTTCTTCGTTCAGATACCCACCCATTCGCCATCTCTAACCATCCTTTACTGTCCCAATGTAGTCTTGTAAATACTACCCACCCAGACTCTGTTCTACTGTCTTACTTATATTCACTTTGTACCTTGAGAGTATACCCTGATACTTCATTAACATAATTATTTTATCTCTCTTTCCAGCTCTACCTTGTAACTCTCACTCTCTTTTCTATGTGAATAACCATATAGCAACTCAACAAAAAATGATAAGCAAATATAATTTTTAAAATGACAACTCAAATATAATCAAGTTATTGAAAATGAAAATATAAAAAATGCAGTACAGAAGAGGCTCCCCGTTTCTATGTATTTCAGTGACTCATAGTCTTGTCAAGTAGAATAGCCTCCTTGAAATTTGACTGAAACACGTCCATTGCTTTTGCCTGAAATTTTAAAGACCAGAACCATTCCTGTTCTACATTTTCTATATTCTATATTTTCCAAAAATTTTAATGAGTTGACCTGATCGGAGTTATCTCCTTTGTTCGTAGCTTTAACTTAAGTATCCCAAGAGGGAATCTTTTAATCTTAATTGCGTGGGTAATCTCAGTTATTCGAAGTTTTTCAACTGACTATGTTTCGTATGTGAGACTCATTCCGTATTTGTACTTAGTATGCATAACCATATTGCAGAGAGAGAGATGTTTACGTTGTTATGTGGGGTAAAGGAAAATGAAAAATCAGCATCATTTTGCTGAAATGGAAAAAAAAAGGGTAACAGTTGAATGCCTGCAAGCGAAAGCGTTACGGATAACAAATTATTAAAAGATAAATAATACGAGAAGTGGATCATCATTAACATGCTTCATTTGAGCTTAAAACAAAAAACGAAAAGTATTTGCAATAAATTTCATGAATCATTTGCACCAATTAAATCAGAATATTTTCGTTTTAAGTGCCTACATGCTAAATCGCAGTGCAAGATTTGGTAAACATATTCATTTATTAACACTGAATGAAAAGTATAAGCACTTTAGTGAAGCTAAAATTTAAAACTATACATATATATAATAAAAATCTAATATTCATTATACAAGATGATATTTGTGGATTTGAAGAATGACACGATACAAAACATGCTAGACTACTAATGAATTTATAGATAACCATGCTACAAAACTTTTGAAGTTATCCCTAATAAGATATTTTATATTAGGCATACCTATACAAGAGTGCCCCCCACCCGATTTTGTTCCCTCATAACTTTCTGAAAAATGGATATTTTTTTTTTATTAGATTTTCTACAAATACCTTTCAGACCGTGTAGATTACAGTTATATCGGAATTTAATGTAAAAAAAAAAATTGGTGGGCGAGCACTCATACATACTAACACGCATAACATATCTACAAAATGCAACTTGAAATTTTAAAATAACTATGCGATGCATGTCAATATGTATGAGTGCAAATCCAACATTTTTTTCCACATTGAATTTCAATGTAATTGTAACCTACACCTGAAAAGTATTTGTCGAAAATTTCATCCCAAAAGATCTATTTTCCCGAAAGTTACGGGTAAACTAAGTTACTCGTGAATCATAAGAAACTCTTCTATTTCCTTCCTCCAAAGAAAATGCTTACCACAAATACCATTATAATCGTAATCTACGCAGTGTGAAAGGTATTTGTAAATTACTTGATTAAGAAATATTCATTCTTTCAAAAGCTATGAGGAAACAAAACCGATGAGGCGTAGTTATGTAGGAATACCTTTAACATTGCTATACAAGTGTGCCCTCCCCTCTCCCCCATTCAAGATGTTGCTCAGTTATTGGTTGAAGTTAACATCAATCATATGCGTTGTATTTCTTCAAAACAAACATAAATGCTTCGTTTGTTTTTTTCTTTCTGTAAAGAAATAATCACCAAATTATTAAAACCTATCAGGAATAAAGTAATATATCTTTTTCAGCCTTTGATTACCTACTAATAAAATAATAAAATTTTATTTCGAACATAATACGTATGTAGACATACACATTGATACATTCGTATGTATTTATATATGTGTTATGGAGAATAATCGTTTCGTAGCTAATTTCATATGATGGTTATCAAAATTCTAATTTGATATATTATTATAATTAATAAATTATTACAATTTTATTTTTAGAATTTAATTTTAAATTACTGAAAACATTTTTTTTAATGTATTCATTTATTTGATAATATTAAATCGATCCTTTTTTTATGACGTCATCTGTTTTCTCACCATGTGCCCGCAGTGAAATTTATCGACATTTGGAACTAAACGATGGGGAAAAAAAAGGCCCGATCAAATAGCCGTGAATCGGCACCTGGTACTATAATTGATTTTTTGTATTATATACATCAAGTTTATTAATTTTACTATACCTTCATTGTATTATGTTTGAAATGCTTTATGAAATTGTATATGTTAAAATATGTCTACACGTGTATTTTCAACAATTGTCCCTAGATTGCTGTTCTGAAAGTGTATATATGTATATGTTTATATATAACCACACATATATAGTGTTTGTAAACGTTGTTGTTTAATCGATGTCTTCCCTTATTGCGCTGACCTATGATCAAATATGTTATAGGTGGTGACCATCTCGTCTTTTTATCAGCGTGTATCCATATTACACATTCTCCAATGTATCTTTCTCCTTTAAGGGTACAAGGGTATAATTTGAACGTTTAACATGTCGAACGACTAAATAGAGACTCGCTCGTTTAGGAGTTTTATGTAGATTAATGTCTGTCCAATTTTTCCTATTCACACCAAAAAATGTTCGTTTGCATTACGAGTTTTTTACTAAACAGGTGTAGGTTATGTTTCTGCTAAAAACACTGATTACATTTCTATTATGAACTTCATATACATATAGTCTACATGATGCCGTTTATGTGAGGTGTGTATTTTATGATCTTCATGTGTCTTAAAGTTATGAACTGTTCTTTCAATAAACATTTGAAAGCTCGGACTTTGCTTCCTTCGGTCTCCACTGCTGTTGCTGGGTAGACTCTGACAATGTTATTTTTTTTACTGCACGTGTCTATTTCTATGGATTTTGTGTTTTGATGATTTCATTGCAAACGTTGATGTAAAAAAATTGGCGATCACGTTGATGATAAATATTTCCATTGATAAAATACTGCCATTCTTGATTTAGGTACGTTATCTATATAATTTAAAATGCTAGTACAAAATATACTACACAAATTTACATAGATTTCGTTTAGTTTAGTGAAATGTTTTCTTCCAATTTTCAGTTCAGAAGCATAAAATTGTCCCTTTAATCTCTTAATTTTTTAAAGACTTTTTATTCTCAGGTGATTTAGAATTATTGTTCTGTCAGACACACACACACACACACACATATATATATATATATA
>NC_068981.1:87489187-87490610 GCF_001194135.2 Octopus bimaculoides
ATATATATATCGAAAAATTATCATATATAAAATTCGAACATCTAACTTTATATAATTTTCAAATGATTCCTTTAACCAATTTTGGGGCTGGTTTCTGCCTAGTTTATTAAGAAAATGACAATATTCTTTTTTCAGTTTTTTTAAATCACGTGTGCTTTGGATTTGTTGGTAAATAGTTCAATGTATAAGTCACTTTCGCTGTTGGCACCATTTATTTATGTTAGCAATACGGTATGGTAAATTGGAAATAGGTTGCAACACAAATGAAGCAGCGTTTAACATTCTATAAAGAGATATATTTTGTTACATATTTAACAGTGCTAAATCGTTAATACTTGAAATTATTGAGCTAGAATTTTAAAGCTGTAAAAATCTTTTTTCTGTAAATTGAATGTAAACTGGATAAACGAAAAACAGGTGCTTGGTAAAATTTGAATGTTCTTCACTCAGTTAAACGCTTGGGCTTCTTATATCAATATTTAAAATAGTTTTTCATTCTAATTCACTTTTTGAGCTTTATTTATAACCTTGACTCTGAACTTAAAATTGTTTTCGTATATATTACACAATCACAATTCGTTTCGGTTCATTTCATTCGTCTGACTCTTGTGCAACTACGTATTTTGGATTCTAATAGACTTGTTGTTATTCGAAACATTACTTATTATTGGGATTCATTGTTTTGGTTATGATTACTTTGATAACTGCCTCGTCATGCCATTATTTATTTAATCTATAATTGTTAATCATGATTTCTTGTTGTTATTAGCAGTAATAGGTAGAACGATTGACAAAATGATGTGAAATTCCATCTAGCTCGACTTGTCTTTCTTCCTTCTGGGGCAGTCAAAATAACTACTGCTGTTAATACCTTCATCCATTATTATTGTTGTTATTCCTTACAGTCCAGGTAGCAAAATAGAACATTTTTTAAAATTGGAAATAAAAGCTCTGATTTTATTCTTGCGTACATTTATGAACACATACACAAATATGTTTGCAGATGCTCCAAAATATGCGTCTTTGTCAAGACGGTTCCAGCCGTGAACATTCCGTCTTTTAAAAGGGTTCCAATCATGATCCTGTCTTTTTAAAAATATCTCAACCGTGCTCAGCCAGTCGTCTTTTTTTTTTTTCTTTTTTTTTTTTGACTTTCCATTCATGACTATCTCGACCATTTTCGAAGCTCGAATCTCACACCCTACTATTTAAAACAAAAAACTCATGGATAATGTAGTTTGGGATATACTGCCTGAAAATAAAAAAGATTACAGGTCTGTTGAATCAAAATTAACCCGAGGCTAAACAACAACCAGCGACAGACACGTGTAATTAATTCTATAAGAATGTCTGATGTGCTGCTTCTTGCCCAACATATAGGAGCTACTTTCCTCGACACTATATAAATTCCGTTAAGTTAATC
>NC_068981.1:87490810-87493175 GCF_001194135.2 Octopus bimaculoides
GATTTTCATTTTTGACATTGTGTTCTACATGTTCAGGTCGTACGAATAGCCTTCTCGCAACTTAGATGTGAAAATGAACGGCTTACATTTATATTGAAACAGAAAAAGGATCATATGTGGAGTCCCCACCATGAAACTTGATATGCTAGAGATAACAGCTAAACGCGGACAATCCAAATCTTGCATTGGTCCAGATGGACTATATGTAAATAAATATGAAGGAAAAAATGCGCTTTGGCAAACGGGGTTAGGTTTTGAGTTAGGGTTAGGGTAAACCTAACCCTAACCCTAACGCATTCACTTGTCTCCTGTACTGTATTTCCACTATCTCACCAGATCTACTTTTCATCATATTTCTGATTCCATTAACATTACCAATATAATGGGTGTTTACTGTGATTTATTTATTCACTGTCATTGGCAGGATGCTGACATAGGAAAGGAAGTAGTATCTGGTACACTAAGCATATGATCTATGATAAGAGGATACAAAGTTATAGATTGGAGATGGGTTGAGGCTTTTTACATATCGGCAGGGGAAAAGAAAGATTTTCAGTATAGTCAGTGAGGACGAGAATGGTTGGGTGTATTGTAAGTGAACTACAAACTTTCGTATGAGGTAAAATATATATGTATGTATGTGTTATTAAAAAGAACATAGATATATTGAGGCGGTAAAAATAAAGGGCAGCTTTAACACATGAATGAAGTAGGGAGTGGATGGATGTGACAATTACAAGTTAGAAAGAGTATGTTCTGCAGTATTTGTTCAGGCTCTTAATGTTCTGAGTTCAAATCCTAAATCTTGTGCCTTTGTTAAAAATAAAAATTATTGTTCCTTTTGTCTTTCCTGTTTCATATCTTACAGAGCTGGGTCAAAATTATAGGCCTGACGTGCTATGTAGAAGATGTCACTTGCTAGTCAATACTCTCCTTATGGGTTATTTCCAGTAGGGAAATTTTCTTGACTTTCTTACATTGTCTGGGACATCATTGATGAACTTTTCCATTCCTTTCTTTATGAGTTCAAGAGCTTTGATGACTATTGACATTCTTCTTTTGGTTTCCATACTCCACTTTCTGTTGATATCAATCTCCAGGTCATTGTAGTGGTAATTATTATTAACAGTTGAAGGTGGCAAGCTGGCTGAATCATTGCCATGCCAGTCAAAATGCTTAGCAGCATTTCTTCTAGCTATATGTTCTGAGTTCAAATTCTGCTGTGGTCAACTTTGCCTTGGCCTTGTGTCAAAATTTAAAACTGTTATTATTAACCACTGAATTGTTTTGACAATTCAGTTAATACCAAAATGCGTTACGACATGATGATATGTTTTGAATTCAGATGCTGCCAGGTTCAACTTTGTCTTTTATCTCTCTAGTGATTGATGTCTTTTTAAATTGTAATTAGATTACATCCTGAAAGCCTGATGAATATATAAAAGAATTCTGCTTGTTACCTACCCCTATGCCAAGTTTCAGCAAAATTGAAGAGGTGATGGTAGTGTTATTTTCCAACTGTTATGGGGAATTTGTCGTAAAATTAGTCTATATTTCATTCATTGAAACACTGCAATAATAGAGGACTTTGTTTAGGGAAAATGACTCCATCCTTCTGTCTTATTCATTTTCAGGTATCATTTTTATTTGCAGCATAAAATACTTTGTCCATCACTTTTATTGTCCGGGGAGGGGAAGGGGGCATTTTTTTCTCTCATACTTTTATATATCTGATTATTGTTTTAATTTCATTTATTATTTATTTTAGTTAGAAATGTTGTGCTATGCTCGCATGATACATTGTTATACACTATCTTAAAGAGACTAGGTATAGCAAGATGGTAGAGGGCAGTGAATTTGCATGAATGGTGTTGGTAGTGGAGGAGGTGGTAGCAGCAGTAGTAGTAGTAATAGTAGTAGCAGCAGATAACAGCTAGATGCCATACAATGCATAATAGCATCCATTCATATCAAGTCCTGTCAGTGTGCTTTCATTGCCTGGTCAATTCATTCAAATATATACCTCCCCCTATGAAAGAAATTAACTTTGTCTATAAAAGTCAGAATTACTTGCAACATTTTTTTTAATAAATGAACTACTTTGTTTTTAATGATTCTTGTTTTAATTCACTATTTTTTATTTATTTTCTAGTGGGGAATACTTTGCCATTTGGACAAGCTGGAACTGTTGCAGTTGGATCGAAAGAAAAAAGTAAATGTGATGTGGAACAACTTCTGTCTCAGGTATTCTATTGTTATATCAAACTTGGAAATTGGATGTTTTGACCTTTAGCATTCAGATTACTGGAATGCAGAAAAATTCATTCCTTATAAAAATACCCTTTGTATTATCTTTTTATTAAAT
>NC_068981.1:87493308-87511436 GCF_001194135.2 Octopus bimaculoides
GCAATGGCCCAGTGGTTAGGGCAGCGGACTCGCAGTCATAGGATCGCGGTTTCGATTCCCAGACCGGGCGTTGTGAGTGTTTATTGAGCGAAAACACCTAAAGCTCCACAAGGCTCCGACAGGAGATGGTGGCGAACCCTGCTATACTCTTTCACCACAACTTTCTCTCACTCTTACTTCCTGTTTCTGTTGTGCCTGTAATTCAAAGGGTCAGCCTTGTCACACTGTGTCACGCTGAATATCCCCCGAGAACTACATTAAGGGTACACGTGTCTGTGGAGTGCTCAGCCACTTGCACGTTAATTTCACGAACAGGCAGTTCCATTGATCAGATCAACTGGAACCCGCGACGGAGGGCCAACAACATATTAGCGGCAGTATTAATATCAAGAGGTAATATTTATTCCCACTTAAATGTTTATACTACTCTAACAGAACTTCCATGTTTAAGTGGGGGATAAATATTACCTCATTGACTTCAAAAATGTTAGTATGTAGATTTTTCTCCCAGTCACTTCATAATTTCACTAATAAATGAAATTATCATTTTAGTAATTGGGTTCAGTCCCATTGCATTACATGGCATGGGCAAGTATCTTCTACGATAGCCCTAGGCCAACCAAAGCCTTCTAAGTGGAAATGCTAAAGGGTTAATATTTGTAAAGCATATGGCATGATATAAAATTTCAATACTATATAATTTTCAAAAACCAAATCAGGTAGGTGAAAAATTTATCCTAATCTGAAAATATTACTTCTGTTATGTTATAATGATTATCTTGAGAGCTACATGAAATTATAAAAACCTGGTCTATATGCTTGAACTGTCTAGGTTGATGTATTGTGTTTCTGAATCAAATCACAATAACGTTAACCTCTTTGCTCCCATCCTGCCAGAGATCACCCATGGCTCTACGGTACAAACCTCCTGTTCTAAAGTGATGTAAATTAAAACCTTCCATCAAAATTTCCTGTTACTCTACATTCCAAACACCAGCTTAATAAATGATAAGGCTATTTTCCTAAATGCTTCATTATTTTCCAAATCAATTGAAACAAAGTGTATTTCAACAGAAATATGGTAATGGAAGGGTTAAATTCATTTCATATTTCTGAGTTGATTGCTTCTGAATTCTCAGTATAAACCCCACCAGGTTTGACTTTGCCTTTAATTCGTTTGGTGTTTTTTTGTTTGTTATAATAGCAAGATAGAGAAGTATATTCAATTGATTATATCAATTCATCTTAACCCTTTTTGTTACCATATTTCTGTTGAAATGCACTGCCTTTCTTTCAATTAATTTGTTAAAATAATGTAAAATTTAATACAATAACTTCGTCCATATTAACATGGTGTGGGGAATATAAATTATTTTGAAAGTTTACTTGAAGATTTTAATTCAAATCACTTTTAAACAAGAAATTTTACATACACTTGTTTTGGAAATTGTTTAATTTAGAAAAAAACAACACCTTCTGTAATGTAAAGTATAACAACAAAATAACAGTATGAAAAACATAAAAAATAAAGCCCTTATTATATAAAGTATTCATACAGAACAATAAGTGGATTAATGTCAAAACTGATTCAAACTGGATATAAAATATCTTTCCTAAATTAATTCTGTGATCATTGTCTTCATAAATTGTAGGCTGAAAAATGCATTGACCAGTTCCAGTTTGAGCTTGCTCACAAATTCTGTTTACGAGCTATAGAAAGAGAGCCAGATAATCTAAAAGCACTTGAAACAGCAGGCCATGTCTTAATGGAATTGAAGCAACATGACGCAGGCAAACAGGTAAGTAATAAATTGAACTTAACATGTCAAAGTAAAGAATAATGTTCATAGCAGCATTACCCTGCATTTGTAATACCCAATCATTTCATCAGTGCTTTTGCTTTCAATCTTTTCTCAGGTTTTATACTAAACACCCATCTGTTGTTGCCATCATCTTCATCTTCTCATCTTCACCATCATCATTATTATATAACATCCATGTTGCATGGTTTGGTTGGTTTGACAGGCTCCAATGAGTCCAAGGACTGCATCATGCTCTGTTGTCTCCTTTAGCATGGCTTTTACAGATGAATACCTACCCTTCCTAACACTGAACTTTACACTTTCATTTCCCACCAATTTTTTTATTGCTGTACTCAAGAAGACTCCTCTACCACAACAGAATTCATACTAATGTTGGTGCCACATTAAAAGCACTCAGTATATTCTGTGGAGTGGTTGGTGTTAGGAAGGACATCCAGCTATAGAAACTATGCCAGGACAGACAATGGAGCTTGGTGTGGCACTTGGCCTTACTATCTCTGGTCAAACTGTCCAACCTATGCCAGCATGGAAAAAGGGCATTAAATGATGTCGATGAGGAGGAGTTCTATCAACATCAAATTTTCTAGGCCCCCTAGCTTACCTTTGTAACTATTGACAGTGGTAAAAAACAAATCAGTGTAAATACCCAAGTTATTTGATTATTTCATTGAAATATTAGAAGTACCCTTACTTCATGTAAAGGCTTCTAAAACTTCTTTCACTGGTCATTCAGTTGAATCAGCTTAAAACAGTCTCATTTACATTTCAGTTGTTTTTATTATTTTTCAATTTAAGTTTATAGAATCCATTATAAATAACCAATAAATTTATGATTCTATAAACTTAAATGCAATAAGTGAGACTTGATAACTAAATTTATATTTCAACTTTTACAATGTTAAAAAAATTATTAACAAAGTACTTTATTCAGCACAAGATTTTTTTTCCTTTTTAATGTTATTAATTATATTTTTTCCTTTTTCTTTTTTTACAGTTTTTCCTTAAAGCTGTTGAGTTTCAACCCGATCTTGGTCATGCAAAGTACATGTATCTTGGACAGACAGAGCAAGGAGAGTCTTCTGTCCGGTATTTCCTCAAAGGAATTGAAGTTATGCTTAAAGAAAAAGAATTAAATAATGAGGTACGAATTTTTAGTTTCTTTTGTTTATTACCAAAGAGAAGATCCTCATAGCATAAACATTTTGAAAATGAGGAAAAAGTTAGGTTATCCAGGTATTATTTACAAAATGCTTTTTAATATAACTACTTGGGGTTTTATATATATATATATTGTGTGTGTGTGTGTATGTATGTGCATGTGTGTATATGCGTTTTTGTATGTATATATATGTGTGTGTAGCACGACCTCCGAACATTAGGCCTCAATGAGGCAATGACTTCTGACCGAGACCTTTGGAAATATGCTGTGCGTGAGAAGACCTGGCAAGCTACATGAGACCAAAATCCAAGACCTCTGCCAGGGATGTAGCTAGCCCACTTATGCGTACCTTTCCTTCATTGGACACTAAACTCGGCTTGCGAAGACCTGTTGGGGCAAGCGAAAGCAAAATCGTGAGGGCACCACCGTTCGAGTGTGATCGTTACCAGTGTCGCCTTCCTGGCACTTCCTGGCACACGTAAAAAGTCATTTGAGCGGGACCGTTGCCAGTGCTACTGGACTGGCTCCTGTGCAGGTGGCACGTAAAATACACCACTTTGAGCGTGGCCATTGCCAGTACCGCCTGACTGGCCTTCGTGCCGGCTGCACGTAAAAGCACCCACTACACTCTCGGAGTGGTTGGCGTTAGGAAGGGCATCCAGCTGTAGAAACACTGCCAAATCAGATTGGAGCCTGGTGTAGCCATCTGATTCACCAGTCCTCAGTCAAATCATCCAACCCTTGCTAACATGGAAAGCAGATGTTAAACGATGATGATGATATATATATGTATGCCCAATGTTCTATTATAGTGTCACATTTTAAATATTCTGGTGCAGTTCTTGGACTTGCCAGCCCCTATCAAACGGTCGAACTCATGCCAGCATGGAAGATAGACTTTAAATGATGATGATCTTTCTCTTTTGCTTATCGTACATATTTTTCAAACATGTACTGTATCTTGTCCACAGCTTTCTAAGGCAGCTGAGGGTTCTACAACACCTGCTGAAGTAGAATATTATGCATCAGAACGAGACATCTCATCAGCTTATTGTGCCATTGCAGAGATTTACATGACAGACTTATGGTAAGTGTAATTACTTTTCAAATATCTCTATCCTTTTAGCATTCAAACTGGGGATCTTTTCTGTTTGGCTGCCATTTTTCAGTTTCTTCAAGTTTTGTTCCAATTGATTTTGTATTTGATGTATTGAAGTAGTTTTGACTGGAAATTCGCTTTCGCCATAAATCAATAAATAAAGAGTTAATAGCTTTTAAAGTTTGCAAATTTTGGGGAATTTAACCAACTGAAAGCCACAAACATATAGATACCTGTTTCCATAGTAACAAGCCAAGCTGTTACAGGGCTGCTTACCCTTGCGGTTATTTTTTGCTTGTTAAATACTTAAAGCACAGGTGGTTGTGAGATATGCTAAGAAATAATAGCTAAATAGGCCTTAAATCACACCAAAATTTTGGGTGGCAGGGTTGCATAATTGTATGAATTCCCATGTGTAGAATATAAATTTGCAAAAATTTTCTGAAAATTCCAAAAAAAATTTTTAATTACAAGGGGTTACATGGCATGCACAAAGCAGAATTCTGCCAATATTTCATTTGTTTACAGTTGACAACATGTGCTGTCACACACAAAATGACAGCTTCCAAATCCTGTTTTCTGACTGGGTAAAAATTATCAAACTTTAAACCTCTGTAAGAGATTCAGTGTGGAAAATTACATAAATAACCAAATTTTAAAATTTTCACTAAACTTAAAAATTTCCACAGGTGCAGCCAAACAGAAAAGATCCCGAACTGGCCATATCCGGCCCAAATGTTCTATCTTGTTTTATGAGGAAACCAACCAGATCCAGCCTTTCACATCTATCCTACAGTGTCATTCTACAAATCGACAATCACATTGAAATCTCAAAACTACCTGATAATGCATGATTAATTAAAAACAATATGAATAAATAAGCATTACATCTGACACAGTAATCTGAATGCTAAATGGTTAAGTTTAATATCAACAAGTTGATTTTTCTAATATTATTAATATTGTACTTTTCCTTTTTTGTTATTATGTCTTACTTTAGTCTGGAAGAAGGTGCAGCTGACAAATGCCAAGAAAATGTAGAGAAAGCTGTTGCTGCTGACCCTCAAAATCCTGAAGCCTACCAATTAAAAGCCCAATTTCTAATGAATATTGAAAAGATTGAAGTAAATATCTGCATTTCTATTATATGTCTGTTTTAAAGGTGCAGATGTAGCTGTGTGGTTTTGGGTTCAATCCCACTGCATAGCACCTTGGGAGAGTGTCTTCTGCTATAGCCCTGGTCTGACCAAAGCCTTGTGAGTAGATTAGGTAGATGGAAACTGAAAGAAGCCCATCGTATGTGTGTGTGTGCATGGGTAATGAGATTGTATGATAATTGTAAATGAATATCACTGTTATGCAAGCTGTGTCCTTCATTCCTAATATTCCAAGAAAACACATCTGGTTATAGAAAAATATTATCTTACTTGGAAACAAGTGGGTGTTGGTGACAGGAAGAGAGTCTAGACATAGAAAATACACCTCAACAAAATTCCATTCGACCCATGCAAGCATGGAAAAATGGATATAAAAACAACAGTGATGATGAATATATTGTGTTTGTGTCAAGTTTGATCCCAAGTAATGTATGAAAATAAATTCATAAAAATATATTGAAAGATTGAGAGAGAAACACCTCCATTTTGGAATGAAATAATATTAATTTTCAATTGTTTATTTTGAATGCAGTTATTTTCATGCCTTCACTTTTGAATTTAGGTCAGTGAGATTTCTCATTTCAGTTTTGATATCAGTTAATCTTGCTTTAGTTGATAAATTAAGTACCAGTGAAACACTGTGGTTAATGTAATCAATTAGTCCCCTCCCCCAAAATTTCACGCGTTGTGCCTATACTAGAAAGGATTATTATTCATATATTTATAAACACATATTTGTTCACTAATATATTTACTTTCCAAAATGGAAATTATAGATGTGGCCGATGCCAGTGCCGCCTGACTGGTTCCACGTGTCGGTAGCACGTAAAAAGCATCATCCGAACGTGGTTGATGTCAACCCCCGCCCCGACTTGCTCCTGTGCCGGTGGCATGTAAAATGCACCATCCAAACGTGGCCAATGCCAGTGCTGCCTGACTGGCTCCTGTGCCGGCGGCACATAAAAAGCACCCACTACACTCTCAGAGTGGTTGGCATTAGGAAGGGCATCCAGCTGTAGAAATCTTGCCTGATCAGATTTGAGCCTGGTACAGCTTCCTGGCTTGCCAGGACCCAGTCAAACCGTCCAACCCATACCAGCAGGGAAAATGGACGTTAAACTATGCTGATGATGATGATGATGATCCAACATATCATTAAATTATATTAATTTTTATGTTTCAGGAAGCCAAAGAAATGATTGAAAAAAGTGTATCTTTATGGCTACCTCAGCTTCAAGAAAATGATGATGACATACCTGAGGTTAGTTTCATACTTGAATCACACCATTTTTATCTAATTCAAGTCATTATTTTACCCAATTAGAAAATGGTAAGTATGCAGCTAAAGCAAGACATGTATCTTCATAAAAATATTAATACAAATGACACATCTGTAGAAGAATGAAAGAGCTTTCTGTATTAGATGTTGAACTTACTAATACAACAACTAAATTAACCATTTAGTATGTCCTTTGCATCACAGGAAATATTCTGGAGACTAAAGCAAGTATGAATATCTGAGGCTTTGCTGTTCTGGGAAAAGCTTTGTGTGAGACTTGAGACAGAGCCAGGGTGGGGGAGAGATGAGAGGCAGATGAGTCAAGTGAATCTAAGTGGAGAACGTATGTAGCTTGGGGTTTGGAGGCAATTATAATAGAAGAGGCAACACTAACCTATGATGTTACAAGCTCTATCATAGTGCATCTGTGGGATGCAATCTAGGATATTTGTGTGTGTAGCACAAATAGTACAGCATGTATATATGAACAGTACTGAAATGTAAGTCACAGTTCAGAAACTGAAAAGGACTGAAGTATTTTCCAGTTCTAAATGAGATGTGGCTTTGGTAATATAATGTTGCAGTGAGAGATCAACGGGAATTCCTAACATTTGTGGTGACTTTGAGAGTTTCAATTATTGATTGTCCATGACTAAAGAAGTTTAGGTACAAAAGTGTTTCCTTAATATGTGTAGGTTGTTATGCACCAAAGACACATGGCTCAGTGGTTAGAGTATGGGACTTACAACCATGAGGTTGTGAGTTCAATTCTCAGATCAGGTTGTGTGTTGTGTTCTTGAGCAAGATACTTTGTTTCACGTTGCTCCAGTTCACTCAGCCATAGAAATGAGTTGTGACATCGCTGGTGCCAAGCTGTATTGGCCTTTGTTTTTCCCTTGGGCAACATTGATGGCATGAAGAGGGGAGACTGGTATGCATGGGTGACTGCTGGTCTTGCCCAGACTTGTGCCTCAGAGGAGAACTTTCTGGATCTTTATCTTCTTTACACTGTTATGCTCCACCACTACCCCATCATTTTTTTTTTATGTATTGTTGGGTCTAGAGGAAAGGTCATTGCCTATGTTGTTTACACACCATTCCTAGAGTGGTCAGATTGATGCCATTAATGTTCTTCTAGAACCTATGTAAACTATCACCTGTGGGAATGACATGAGCAGAGAAGGAATTCCAAAGGACCAATGTTCTGGATATAGTGATTAATACAGGATCTGGGGTAGAAATTGGACACAACAAGTATGACTAGAAGAGAGGCAAGTGTAATGGGAATGTATAATTATATGGCTTATAAGTATTTTGAATTATGTTTTTGTGGACAAAGTGCATGTCAGTTGGATGACTCCAATGTTATAATACCACCCCAAGAGTGATATTATAAGCAGCTGTGGTTATGTGTTGTAAATGACAGCCGCTGAGTTTTTAGAAAGATTGTGGAAACAGCCAAACCTTGGAGCATATCAAAGTTAGTCAGGGTTTGGATCAGAGAGAGCTTGTCAGCACACACAGCAATGGTGTGGTCCTAAAAGAATCTTGCAATTCATGAGATGAGGGATGGATGCATCTCTTTGATGAGCAAATTATCTAGGAGACTCTCGTACCAGACAAAGTTAAGGGCTTTGTTGATGTCAAGTGTAAAAATCACATTACTTTTACCAAAATTCTCATGAATGAGAGATGATGACTGACATAGAAAAGCACGAGTTTAATCTATCTCTATGTGAGCCCTAGTTATAGTAAATGCAGATTAAATAATTAGCAAACTTTAGTAGTTTGCTTATTTATGATTCCTGCAGAGAAATTTGCTTCCTAGCAAGGAAGTTACTGAAAAACAATGAATTACCATTATAATTCTGTAATATGAAAAAGTTTAATAATGTCAGATTACATATAAGGCAGTTGATTAATGAAGTTATTAGAGCTGTACTGTATCTGTTCTGGCTCTCTGCATTTTGAGTTCAACTCCTGCTGAAATCAACTTTGCCTTTCATCCTTTTGAGATGAGTGTTCCCCCTCCCCCTCTCTCTTTGAGAAATCAAAGAAAAGTGGGTAATACCCAAGGAAACTTCAGGATTTAAGGATCCCACCACCTAAAACCACTGTGTATATTATGGTTATTGTCTCTTCATAGTGTTGTAATAATGTCTCTTTCAATTCAGTTTGCATTATATTTAGTTTATTTGATATTTAGAACTTTTGTAATATTGTATGTTCTGTTATATTTCCAGAATATGCCAGGAGTGAGCTATGACACCAGAATTGTTACTTCAAAAATACTTATTGAACTTGAACTTTACGAGGTATTTACTGTTGCATAACTTTTTTATTTTTCAAAACTTCACTTATATAGCATCAGATTCACTCACTACTTGTTTCTCTGGGATTGGTCCATTGATGTAGACACCTGATGAGACTCTGATAAGGTTCAAAATTTGATCAAGGCTATTCATCATCTTTCCCAATCTACAGAGAAATAATTATATTTGCCTTGTTTGTATATATACTATGTAAAAGGGTAAGGACCCCCTTCGGTCGTGAATGACCATGGGATTGCATCTAGAAAGTTACTCTCTGAGGCACAAGTCCAGGCAAGGTTGTTTATGGAAGACCAGCAATCGCCCATGCAGCCTTCCCTTTCCATGCCACCGATGTTATCCAAGGGAAAGGCGAAGGCCAATACAGCTTGGCACCAGTGATGTCCGAACACATTTCAATAGCTGAGTGAACTGGAGCAACGTGAAATAAAGTGTCTTGCTCAAAAACACAACACACAGCCCAGTCCAAGAATTGAACTCATTACCTCATGATTGTGAGCCCAATGCTCTAACTGAGCCATGCACCTTCCCATCTATTATGTAGGTTACATATATTCTGTCATACTTTGATACTGTGTGGAGTGGGATCTCCATTAAATAAAGTGTTAAATACTTACAGTATGCAAATTAGTAGCTCCAGGTTTTCTGAAACTTCTGATTGCATATAAACAAATTGGCTACTTATTTCTCTGGAATGAGTTAAATGATGTAGACATCTCTGATAAGAGCCCAATTAGGTTTGAAAATCGATTAGCCCTTTCATTACCAAATTTTTGTTGAAATACAGTGCTTTTGTTTCAATTAATTTTGAAATTAATGAAGAATTTAATAAAATAATTTTGTTATTATTGAGCTGAAGTTTGGTACATAAATTAACATGAAATTTTGAGGGAAGGTTCTTAATTTAGACCAATGTAAACCAGGAAGTTTATATTATGTACTAAGGGTAGCCTCAGGCAGGTTGTTATCAAATGAGTTAAGGCTATTCATCTCTTTTCAGTCTACAAAGAAATAATTAGGTTGTATGCTGCTAGATAGATTTATATATAACATTCTTTCTGAGCATGACCATATTTACAAAGTTTTATTAGAAAGTATTGAGAGCTCAATCATGTTTGAAAATTGATTAAACCTTTCATTATCCATATTTCTGTTGAAATACAGTGCTTTTGTTTCAATTAATTTTGAAAATAATGAAGAATTTAATAAAACTATTTTGTCATTAAGTTGATATTTGGTACATAAATTAACAGGATATTTTGAGGGAAGGTTCTTGATTTAGATTAATTTAGATCACTGTAAACCAGGAAGTTAATATGTTTATATCATGAACTAAGAGTGGTGTCAAATGGGTTGAGGCTGTCCATCTTTTTTCAGTCAGTGAAGAAATAATTAAATTTGCAATGTTTGTATGTCTACTAGATAGGTTTATATATAACATTCTTTCTGGGGTTATCCATATTTACAAAATTTTGTTAGATGACTAAGCAATGAACACAAATCTTAAGTCAGTGGATAAAATTTACGAAACTTTCTAATTAGTTCTAATGTTTTATTTTCAGACTGCCAATGAAGTTCTGTTCACTTTATTAGATGAGACAGATGAAGATCCACATGTTTGGTACTTGATGGGATATGCTGCTTTATTGGAGAGTTCAAAACGTAAAGGAGATGAAGCAGAGGATTGTCTTACTAATGCTAGAGAATATTTGCAGAGTGCTCTTAAGGTATGATTGTTACAGAATACTTGACAACATTTTGGACTTTCGCAGTTAAACCAATGCTGATGGATTTCTTTTTCCTTTTAACTTCCCTACAACTCATTAATAGAGGTATAGGGGGCTGTCCTTGGCAGAATAGAAGCATGCACAGGAAAAAAGTGAAAGTGAAATGGTACACTCAGTGGAAAATAAAATGATTGAGGATGATATTGAGAATACAAGAGATGAAGAAAGTTGTTCCAGGGTTGGAGAGTGGGAGCACAAGAAGGTCGGGGATGAAACAAGTGCCATTTCACTCTCGTATAATTACAGAGGCTAAGTGAATAATGCTGTAGTCAAAGGAGTAGTGGAGAGCTGGGTGTTGGGCAGTTGAGTTGTAGGGAAGAGACACATCAGAGATAGATTGGGTGCAGAGGCATAGACATAAACAATATATTTTTAGGACCTAATTTTTGCTGAGATGGATGGGTCATCTCTTTTATACTTGACATCCATAGGTCATTCTTCCACTTCATCCTATGATTTCTTGGGTCTCCTGCTTCTACAGATTCCATCTATATTTAGCAATCAGCACTTTATGCAGCTGTCCTCATTCATACACATCACACAACCATATACGTGCAGTCTTCTCACTTGTACACTGAAGAAGACTCCTAGTATATAGTAAAAATAAATTGGTTTTCAATAAACACACTGAAAAAAGTCGGATGTTAATACTGTTTATATAAGTTTAAGGTGCAAACTATTTTTAAGTGGTGTAGTAAGAGTCCCACAGCTGTTGGTTCACAAAACCACCACTGACTTAGTGATTACGGAGTTTATTTATTAAAATCAAAGTGGTAGAACCTGATCCTCTTCATTCAAATTATACCAATAGGAGTTGAACTCTTATAGGTGTAGAACACCAATACTCTTGTGTTTGGAAAAGTGAACTGTTCTATTTTTGGTACCTATTTGCAAGTAAGTGGTCTTGTTCATTTGAGAGGAATACAGCATAACATTTATTAACAGAATATGAATGACCTATCTTCAGCTAGTTGACTGGAACTGTCAATCAACATCTTATATTACGTTTTCTATGCTTTCATGGGATGGATAAGTTGTCTCCAGCATATCTCATCACCTGTTGCAGCCCATTGTTATATCCTTTATAAGGTTTAACTTCTTGTAATGAGCCTTCACCATTTCTTATGTCATTTTTAGTCTTCCTCTTCTACAAGTTCCTTCTACATAAATTGCTTGGCACTTCTTTTATCTGACTCTATACCAGTCTTTCTGCTGCATACATCGATTTCTTCTGCCCAGATTTCTCTCAGTTCATTTGTGCTGTGACATTCATACACACAAAGATTACCTGTTACTTATCCAGTGGAGCATGCTTAACTCATTTCTTTCCAGCATTCGTCCAGACTCCACATTCCATACACATGTTTTGTTGCTATACAGCATTGCATTATATACACTTTACTCAAAAAGAGAATTCCTCTGTTGTCAATAGAGGTAATAGTTTCTCAAACTTACTCCACCACATTCTTACTTTAATGTGCTTTCAGAGTATCCTCCTCAATTACTGGTTCAGTCACCAAGGTAATGGAAACTATTAACTACTTCTAGGAAGCCTTTATATCATTTGAAAGAATTTATTTTATGGGTACCCTTACTCTTGTGCATCTATTATATACAAAGTCCTTCTTCTCTATTAGCCTGTTTGTGATTTCACTGCATTTCTTGCTAACTTTTATCTTTACTAGGTTTACTTTATAACTCCCCAATTTTAGGTTTTGCTTCTCTGCTTTTGGAATTTATTTATTCTTTGACTTTGAGAACTGTGTCATGAGTACGCAGAACTTCCTATAGACAATCAGTCTTAAACTCTGCTGTTATGGCCTGATGAACTATAATAAATATTTGAAAGCTGTAAAACAAACTCTAATGGACTGCTACCTGCAAGCCTTATTCCTTGTTGGTTGAACTTGTTCTCATTTAGCTTGTTCAACTTTCACAAGCCATTCATTGATACTTAGTTTTCTTAGCAACCATCAACTACATAGTATGGTACCCTGTCAAAGGACTTCACCAGGTCAACGAACATTAGGTAATTATTTGTCTAGGCAGGTATTTTTTGGCCTACATAGGTTTGTTTCTCCAAGTTTCATTTCATTTTTAAACTTATATGTATTGATTTTTCTATCTCTATTTCTCCATCCTCTTCTACACAGTCCCTTCAATCACTGTCCACCCCCCCACCCCCATACCCTGTCTTCTGTTGGTCTTATCACTCTGGACGAATATAGAAGTAGTGAGGTCTCAAGTGCTTTCTTTTAACATCTGATTCAAATTGTGATAAATTTTGGCTTTATCTTTGTTCATTTTTATTTCAAATGTAGACATACCACAAAGTTGAATTTGATGATGCTGAAATGCTAAAACACATTCAAGAAATGATTGAAAAAGTTGGACCGGGTAAGCTAGATTTTCACTTTTAACCCTTTAGCATTCTGATAACTCTGTCAAATCTAATACTTATTTATTCAGATTGTTTTGGATTTATCATGAATATGTCAAAGCTTTGAGATTTTGAATGAATGTTTATTCTTAGAATGACATTGTTAGGTAGGTGTGATAAGTCAAATGTGGCTGGTTTGAACATAAAACAGCTAGAATATTTAGGTCGGATGTGGCTGGTTTAAATACTAAAGAGTTGATTAACTCTGTAATGATTTGAGGGATAAGGTATTTCAACGAGAAACTGACTGTAGAATTAACTTGTGCTTGAAGTAAATTACAAACCACCCTAAATAATTCATGTAATTATAACTGAATGTGTACCCAACACATTTTTTGATTACTGTATTTCATGGCATATAAGACACTTCTTTTTCAAAAACAATGTTTCCAAAATAAAAAAATCATATGTGAAGTTGGACTTCCCATAAGCTTTAATGCACTAAAACCCCATTTTTCTTGAATATGTACTTGCTGAAATCAGGTGCATCTTGCCTAAAAACCAACTGAAAATATTAAAATTTAAAAACTGTTATATAAGGAACATAATTCCTGACCACTGGTTATCTATCCAACACATCTGTAACTCATATCCAATTATATACAAACATTAGTAACACATCCAAACATAAGAATTACCATTTCAGTTATACTTGCAAAATCAGTTTCTACTTGGAGTCTAAATTGTGTGCTTGGTTATCTTCATGATAAGTTCAAAGGCATTAATTCTATATTACACTGATCAAGTTGATCTTTGCTGTATCCACTGAATAGAACATGCCCTCAATATCATCCTGCAATTTGTATGAAATACTATCATTGATCAACATATTTCATATTTTCTAATTAAGTATGCTTCAACTACTGCATTCACTGCAGGACTTCTTTCTATCTCTTTATGAATGTTCTGGCAGGATACCAACTCCCAGTTTTTCAAATTGACTGAACTTTTTTCATAAAATTCTCTAACAATCTTCTGGTATGTGAGGGTTGTGGAGGGTAATGGTCGTTCCTCTTTTCTCTTTGATCTCACACACACACTTTCTTAATTAAGTCTACCTGTAGCACTGCTGACAAAAAAATAATTAGGCAACATAGGAATCTTCATTACATGTTTACTAATTTGTTTGTATTGCTTTATATACAGGTGAAGATGAAGAAGCTGCTCCTGAGGCAGCTGGAAATGTGAGTGAAGTAGATTTTGAAACTGATGGTGAGAATGAACAAACATCTGACAAAACAGAGAATACAGAAGCTGCAAAACCAATGGAGCAGGATGATTGAATTTTGGACAGTTGTTGACTTTGTAAATAAATTTCATTGGGGGTGGAAAAACATCGTTGTTCATTAAGTTTCTTGTTAAACTAAATTAAATCAATTATTTATAAATTAACACATTTATTGAATCTTCATTTATTCATGGATTGATGTTGGCAGGTAGAGGAAAAACACAAGTTTCAGTATCTTCTTATTCTTGTATGATATTTGCTGTTCTTTTGGAAAGGAATTATTTCCTTATTCACAGAAAATACTGTACTTTACCTTGTCAACAGAATTTAGTTAGATAAACAAGAAGAAAAAAAACTGTCTTTTTTCCTTGTTTTGAAACAAAATTTTTTTTTTGTGATAAAATTATGTGTATGCTTATAGACATGTATCCACATACATTTGCCGTTGAAGAGAAAAATTTAATGGAACCTACTGTTCTAAAGTCTAAAATTCAGTGGGTTTATATTGTAGTTTTTAGTAGTTTAAAGAAAGGTGGCCATTATAGTTCTGTTTATGAGACAGACAACTGTTAATGTATTTTGGCTGCCTTTTCTTCAATTGGCTTGGTGAAATCCTCTTGATGATTGTAAGACAGCAAATCCAGGCTCCTAATGTCTTCCATTTTCTCTGAATAAATTTTAAATGAAACATCCTGGTTGGCTGCCAATCTGGCCTGTTTTGGTGCTGGGTCTCGCTTTCTCTGGGCCAAGTCATTTCAACTATAAACACTTTCATAAAGAATCTCATTAAAAAAAAAGTTTAAAGATTTTATTCATTTACTTTTGTTGCCATCTTCAATATTATATGAAAAGAAAGTCTTTACCAGATGTTGCATTTGTTGTTATAGCTCTTTTGTTTTCTTGGAAGACTACAAAATTGCTGTGAAAGCTTTTGAAAAGCTAAATTCCTTTTGTTATATATATTTTTGTTAAATTATAAACCTTTAAGTGTGTCTAATTTAGATTTGCAATATGTTAGTAAGTTTCTAGAACCATATTCCTTGGCTTCAATGCTTATTTAAATATTAATCCATCTTCATAATCTTGACCATTTGTTTATGGTTAATTCCAGTGTCATATTTAATAGTCCTCTTCAAAAAAAAAAAAATTCTGATTGATGAGTCCTAGAATTAATAAGATGCTTTTCTATTCTAACCACCAAAGAATATCTAAAAACTGTCTATTTCATTATTTCTCTTCATCACACCATATTGTTATTTGAGACACAGCAAACTTAATAACTAACTGTACTGTATGAACTATTTGAATAAAATGCTGTACAACTTGTTTGCACCTGTGTTCATAATTATAACAATACAATAAGCTTTAGGGTCCATTTTTAATACTGTTGACACATCACTACTTTTGGTAACAAAAATTTATTCAAAAAAAAAAAATGAATTGACAGTGCTATTTGTTTTCACATGTTTTTCCATGCTTGCATGGGTTGACAAATATGTTACTGAGGCATTGTTTTACAGCTGGATGCCCTTCCTATCACTAACCCTTCTTTTTTTGAGAAGAAGATCTATTTCATGCAGCTTCAAAGGCACAAAGTGAGTAAGTGGTTTTATGAGAACTGACAACACCACCCATACATCACAACTTAGATGCAAGCAAGATAGATGCAAATAAAACATACACACACAATAGTCTTCTTTCAGTTTCTGTCCAGCAAATCCACTCGCAAGGTTTTGGCTGGCCCAAGAATATAGTAGATGCTTGAAGTGTTACACAGTAGGAATGAACCCAAAACCACACAGACTGGAAAAGAAACTTCTTAATCTCACAATCATGCCTGCACTTATGGGTTTTCTATATTTCTTATTGACATGTAGATTATAATTATTCCAAAAGAATAGTTATGAATCTACATGTCATTTGTATATTTAGTTAATGCTGTATTAAACAAGATATGAAATAAGTATATATCTAAAGTATGATGTAATTAATTAGAAAATTGAGGCTTTTCTCAAATACATTAATACAACGAGGGATATTTCAACTAAACCTAAACACTGGAAATTGTTTCAAGATTCATACCTACATCAACATAAAGTTAATAGGGACAAAATTTAATTGAATGCCTTGAAATTAACTTCTGATATGTAATAAGTGACAACAAATATTACTATTCTAGAAAAAAAAACTATGGTTGAAACTGCAACTAATAGTTATATGGGTAATTAGGCTAAAAATAAATATACAAGTGAAATATATATGTTTTAACCCTTTAACATTTAAACTGGCCCTGATTTTCCAATTGTTTTATGTTCAAAGTGACCAGATCTGGGCTCTTACACCTGCCCTACAATGTTATTCTACATTAAACTACCACATCATTGAAATCTGAAGTATATGAGATAATGCATGATTAATTCAAAACAAAGAGAATCAATAATCATTACATTTGATAGAATAATCCGAACACTAAAGGGTTAAAATACTGATAAGTATTACTTGCAGTAGCTAATGGGTATCCAAAATGCATGCAACAAGTTGCACGCGCTTTTTAGATGACAGCTATATTTTCTCTTCTGAAAATATAGCTGTTGTCTATTCATGATGATCAGAAATGTTCAGTTAAGTGAGTTTATGACTTTTTTTTTTTTTGTTATGAAGATATCCTTGTTGAGTATAGATTAATATTATTTTCTAAGTATTTATGTATGTATTTTTTTGGTTGACAACTTTTGTATTATTTCAACCTCAAAATTATGAGAGATTTCATGATCAGTAGTTGAAAAGCAATAGGTAATACTGTACCTTTTAGTATATTTGATTGTGTACACATACAGCTTAAAGAAACTTATCATTCATTAGTTTGAGTAGCATATCCAGTTTGTCTTAACTACTTGACAATACACAAACTATGAAAAGCGTACACATACAACTATGGAGTTGGGAGGAAGGAATATAGTGAGCATTAGAGAACTATACTTTAGGTTCTCTGCTTGTTTGATAGTAATAGAAAGGGTAGCTAGCTGTAAATGTTTAAAACAAAAACAAAAAAAAATAAACTTGTAATATTCTATAACATTATTATGATTGTTTTTTCAAAAGACTTAATACACTATTTTGTATCAAGCTCCAGACTAGGAAGTGCAAATAGATCTGAAGGGTAGGCTGGTCTTCCAGAGGAGGTGGCAATAACATTGCTCTGACCAGACACATTCTTACTTTCCAGGAAAGCAAGTACAATCATCATAGCTGAGCTAACAGTGCCCTGGGATGACACTTGATATTTCTCACCAACTGTAGAAAGCCAAATATCAGGAATTGGCTGATGAAGCACTTTTCAAAGGATGATGCACAGCCTCATTCCTTACTGAAGTCAGCTATTGCTGCTTTCCAACAACATGGTTCACTATTTCCTGCAGAAGATTGGTTTGGAGCTCAAACAACTAAAAATGACCACCAAGGAGATCAGTATGGCAGCTGAAACCAGCTCAAAGTGGCTATGGTTGACAAGAGACTGCTGATGGAACGCTTCTGCAAGCAAACACTAATTCAGACAAAGCATACAGGCTAAGGAATGAGATGCTTATGACTGATACAAAAAAAGCTTCTGACTTTAATCATCACCAGAAGAAGAGCTTACAATGTCTCTTAGTAACTCTTGCAGTTTCTGAATAGGATGAAGCATCTCTGGTGCTTAATTATTTCATTAACTGGAATAAATGTTTTTGACAGCTTCCCAAGCAATTTTTTTTTAGTCAAATAGTTTAACCATAAAATTAGACTCAGAAAATACATTATCATTAGCAGCAGAGAATCAGTAGAATAC
>NC_068981.1:87511446-87521607 GCF_001194135.2 Octopus bimaculoides
AAAAAAAAAAAAAAAAAAAATACCAACTAATTAAAAGAATTTATTTTCACAAGTTTTGAAAGAATCTGCAGATATGTCGAGGGTAATAAAATAATTTGCTCTTTCTGGAATGTAGTTTTCTTTACAATAAAAGTCTGAAGTTTATACTAAAAAAAAATGACAAACATAAAAACACTTCATAGCTAAAATACTCGTAATAATACAAGAATGCTAGCCAAGACAATGAAACATTTAAAAATGCATATAAAATAAAAACTGGGATATCACAATTATTTTGCAATTAGATTTTAAAATGTACAAAAGAAAACATTAGTAAAAGGAAAGTAGAGGTAAAGAAAGCCAAAAGCCAGATAAAAAATAATGGTACAAATTCTGTTACATAAATACAAATTTGGTACACAAGAATTTTAATCAGCTACCGATCAGTATGGACAAGTCTGTAGAAGAGTGATTCTGGATCGTTACAGAGAGTAGATGGTGGTGCAAATTCTGCAACCCGGCCGTTATCCATAACCAAAATACTATCACTGTCCATAATAGTGTTAATGCGATGTGCAATAGTCATCACGGTAGTATTGGCAAATTCTGATCGAATTGTCTGTTGAATCAGATAATCTGTTTGGTGGTCAACATTGGCAGTTGCTTCATCAATACAGAGGATCTGAAATAAGACAAATATTGATTTCATATTAGTAATAGACTGACAGAATTTTTTATCCAATATTGTGACTCTAAACTACTTCTAAAGTCAAGAGATTTTAATTAATAGAATTTATAATTTATCAGGTATCTAACAGAATGTGTTGTAATAGTTAAAAATACATGAACAAGAATGTATAAAATTAAAACTATTTGTTAAACACAATTATTAAATTTTAGAATGAAGAAAATGCTTCATTTAAACAAATTGAT
Source organism: Octopus bimaculoides (assembly GCF_001194135.2). NCBI lineage: Eukaryota > Metazoa > Mollusca > Cephalopoda > Octopoda > Octopodidae > Octopus > Octopus bimaculoides. Next base: position 87,512,359 of record NC_068981.1, read on the forward strand.
AAAATAACAACAGTGTGTATTTGGAGATTAATATGGCATATGAGAAAGAAAACAGTTTTCAAAATAACTAATATTAAATTTTTCTTGAAGTCTAATTTTTAGAATGAAATTGAAATATAAGCAGATACTAATAATTGTTTTAATAATTAAAGTGTATTTACCTTAGATTTACTTAACAATGCCCGAGCAAGGCAAAATAATTGACGCTGACCAATTGAAAAGTTGCGACCATGCTCAATAACTTTAAAATCCAAACCACCAAGCTTTTCAACAGTTTCCCTCAAGTAACACCGCTCTAATGCCTGCAGGAGTTCATCATCATTATCACAGATACCACATGGATCAAGATTCTCACGAACAGATCCCTCAAAAAGGAAGGGGTCTTGAGGAATAATAGCAAGCCGTGACCTGAAATTGATTAACCCTGTCTTTACAAAATGATTGATATTAAACAAATATAAATACATATACATATATACTTTATAATTCAAAAAAGGAAGGGAACACAACGAATCATTATAAACTTTGTTTTTCAGTTTCTTTATGCTTTATAATCATCATTGCTATTATATAAGACTGATCTGTTAGAAAATTCTGTTGGAAAATTCTCTGACCCTAATATGAAGAAATAAATTTTAGTAATAAATTATGATTTTGTTATCAATTCAAAATATCATTGCATCACTAGTTAGGAACAGGATAATTTCTTTAATAAAAGCTTAGATATGCTTCCAAATTTAGTCATACATTTTATAACTACAGGGTGTCCCAAAAAGATGTACTCACTCTTTGACAGACGATTATTAATGTATTGTTTTTTTTATTTTTATTTCAGACGCAACCAATCCTTCACAATGGCAAATGCACAACTAGTGTTTGAGGGAAAAAAAATTATATTAAAGTGCTACTGGAAGCATGAAAATGTCACGGAAGTGCAAAAACAATTTAACACAGTTTCAGAAGACACCACCAACATGACACACTATTGCTCGTATCAGAGATAAATTTGAAGCATACAGAACTGTTCAGAACGTTAGTAAGCAATGCACTGGAAAACCACGAACATCCACCAGCCCCAATAGACACAACCAATTAATGGAAACCCTTTCCTGATCCCCAAAGAAATCCATAAGACAATTGAGTCATGAGATAGGAATCCCAATAACATTAATTCAAGCCCTCAATGAAGATGATCCTGATCGGAGAGTTCAATTTTGCGAATGGTATCTGAACAAATTCGCAGAGGATGCAACGTTTCCAGAGAAAATCTTATGGAGCGATGAGGCCACCTTCAAGTTAAATGGTTCAGTCAACCAACATAATTGCACATACTGGGCCCGTAAAAATCCACATTTTACTATGGAACACCATCTGAACTTACCAGGCGTTACAGTGTGGTGTGGAATGTCAACATTGGGTATCGTTGGACCATTTTTTTTTTTTACCAAACTGCCAGTGGCCCAGTTTACTTAAACTTACTGATAGAAAATGTCAGTCCACGAATTGAAGAGATGTTTGGGGACGAGGAGATTTACTTCCAGCAAGATGGAGCTCCTCCTCACTACCATCATGATGTATGGGCTTAACTCGACGCAACAAATCCAAACAAATGGATTGGGAGGAGAAGTAGTGTTGATTTTCCTGCATGTTCCCCAGACCTCACGCCAGTGGATTTTTTTTTTTATAGGGACATCTCAAAGATAAGGTTTACGCTGCAAAACCAGTGACAATTGATGATTTGAAAAATGAAATTCGAATACAATGTCTTGCAATTCCAAATGAAATGTTTGGCAATGTTGTCAAATCCATTGATTTTAAACTACCAATTTACAATAAATTTGAACCAAAAAATGTTGTACTTACCTAAGTACAGTTAAATCAACACTAGCCACATTAATACCATCAACCAGTATTTCTCCTTTTTTTAATTCCACCATGCGGAAAATGGCTAAGAACAGACTAGATTTTCCAGAACCTGTTCGGCCAACAATACCGATTTTTTCACCAGCTCGAGTTTCAAAAGAGACATCTACTAAAGCATTTGGTAACCCTGGTCTATATTGCAATTGTACACGACGAAAAACAATGCAACCTTTTTGTGGCCAAGATGAAGCAGGCTGAAAAATAAAAAGATAAAACTAATTTCATTTAAAGTCACTATGTTTTTAAAATGTTTTCAAACTGTGTCTTCCACACACACAAGCTTGTCCTTCAGGTGCTGGTGCTGCATTAATGCACCTGTGCCAGTGGCACATAAAACGGACCCAACACACTCTTTGAAGTGGGTGGCATTAGGAAGGGCATCCAGCCATAGAAATTATATCACAACACATAGTTGGAGGCTGGACAGCTCCATCTCAAACTGTCCAACCCATGCCAACATGGAAAGAGGATGCTCAATGATGATGATGAGGAACATACATCTCATATATATAAATACAGTTCAGTTAAATCAGTGGTTCTCAACCAGGATCCACATGGCTCTTGGGGGTCCATATAAGATTTTATTGTCAAAATTTATCTGCAACAAATTAGTTATACTTCTACAACACTCAAAATATTTTCACAATTTTTTTAATACAATTCTAAATAATATTTAATTACAAAAATATAATAGAGTTTTTTAACCCTTTAGTGTTCGCATTATTCTGCCAAAATTAATGCTTTTTTATCCACATTGTTTTGAACTAATCATGCATTATCTTGTAGCTATGAGATTTTGATGAGGTAGCTATTAATTTTTAAAACAATATTGTAGGGTTGGTGTGAGAGATCAGATCTGGCCAGTTTGAACATAAAACAGGCAGAATACTTTTGGCCGGATATGGCCGGTTTAATTGCTAAAGGGTTAAACATCGGATGGCTATGAAGGTCCATCCGAGAAAAATAGGAATCAAAGGGGTCTGTAGGTAAAAAAACGGTTGAGAAACAGTCAAATGATCGGTCATTAATTATTTTTAACCCTTTAACATTTCAACTAACCATATCAGGCGCAAATATTCTACCTGCTTTATGTTTAAACTGGCCAGATCTGGCCTCTTGCATCTACCCTACAATGTCAGTTTAAAAACAAAGAATCACATCATTGAAATCTCAGAGATACAAGATAATGGTCGATTAATATAAAGCAAAGTGAATAAATAAGCATTACATTTGACTGAATAATGTGAATGTTAAAGGGTTAAACATTTGAACCAAGTGGTAAAATAAAACTATTTCATAAGACAATATCATTGAAAAGAAAGTATCTGAAAGCATGCAGTATTTACCATATTGAGACCAATTTCTCGCTCATGAGGGATTCTCTCAATATATTGTTGTGCTCGTTCTACACTAACCATCATTTTTTCAGTCTCAGTGAAAAATTTAACAACACCATTGAGGAGCTGTGTGATGGACAGGGCATAAGTTAGGGCTAATCCAACTAGAACTGCAAAAGATAGTATGATTGTCTGTTGAAGACATAACAACAGTAATAATTTCAAATTACAAAAAGAATACTTAATACTCATGTCTCATATTTTATTTTACTAATTATAAATAAAGTAAGTCAAATGGTAAATGCCTTGGAAAACAACTCAGTAATAATAAAAACAGCTTCAGTAACTTTGACACTGATTATAAACATTTTTTTGTCGATCATCACTATCTTATAAAAATTGTATATCCAGTAGTATTAAATCACATATAAATACACAATTCTAAAGTTACTGGATATTTTTATATCTGATTAAAAGTGAAAGATAAGCAATATGAAATCTATAAATCAAAATGAAAACATAAATTTTGAGAACTGTCATTGTATACAGCAGAGAGAGACTGTGAGAGAATATGTGTGTGTGTGTGTGTAAGAGAGAGAGAGAGATGAGGAGAGTGTGTGTTTAGGTCATGTTAACCATCAAACAGCAGTAGTACTCTTTAGTGATGACCCTTTAGTGATTTTTGGTATTGTCTCTATCATTAATAGAGTCCAAGGTTTTTCCTGTTTACCATAGTAGGTTAGTGGATGAGTGAGTTGTAGTCACTGCTCTCACCTGGTTACAATCTTTTGCAAATGGTTAGTTTGGGATATAAGCTTTCTAATGCCTCTCAATATCCATCTTTCTCCATTACCAAGGCTCTTCACTTACATCCGCCCCCACCACCAACTCATCCCAGTCATTGCTTCCTTCTCCATACGCACTTTCTCATTCGTTCACTTTTTAGGTCATATTGCCCTGGGCAGACAGAGACACCACAGAATAATCTTCTCTGTATTGTTTCAATGTTAGTATATGTACTTCCGAAACAAGTACACAATGCAGAATGTAGTGCACAAGGCAACATCAATAGTGCTTTTGTTATGATAAAAAAATGCACTTAATACACTCAACACATGAAAAAAGAAACAATGAAGGGTTGAGAGCATTATTTTAGACTAGTAGAAGATATGACAGACTAGCCAAGTGTTAGAGCCATGAAAAAAAATGAATGCTGTATACTCTGTAAAGTGACTAGTGTTTGGATGCATAGCCAAACAGAAATGTTGAAAACAGGAACATTTTGATGAAGACATGGTCCTCCAACCAATCTAGGAAGGCAGGAACTACAAATAAGAACCAACTCAAATCAAGATAGCTCTTCCAACATATGCTAACATGGAAAGCAAAAAGCTGAAACTATTAAATTCCATGTATAATACACACTTTTTCATCAAAACCATATTTAAATTTAGAGACGTGTATATTACATAACATTAGACTACCAAGTTTTTTTCCCAATCACATGGTCATTTTAGTTCAAGCAGGTGAATTTACCTGTAAACAGCTGGCATACATTCTAATGTTGATAGTCAATAAACCTATGTCAGTCATCTTTCTGCTGTTTACATATTTCAATAAGTTCAAAAGATAGCAGTATTTCTTGTTTTGGATATTGGTATTAATTCAAATTTATCTTGAGCTTTCCTCTGCAATCTGATATTTTTGCTCATTCACATTATTATGCTCACAGCTGCTCTGTTACCATATTCAATGGCATACTTTATCACTTCTAACTTATCAGCTGATAAATAATTCAAATGTCTGATGGCCAGCAATGTTGGTGGTAAGAATATCAAAAGATATGATAAACTTTTCCAGTTATCTATCATTATTTCCATATTATTATTTATAGATAATATAAATTATCTTTTATTTTAAATAAATTTCCTTCATATACAATTTACTATGAAAAAAAGCTAATATCTTGGATAACAGTATATTATCTAGTAATGTAGCCAGCTGTACAATACCACATATTATAAACAATAAATGATGTAAGTCACACAGAGGGTCATAGCCCAACTAATTAGGGAGAGAGTTAGTCTAGATGAGATGCAGTTTGGATTTGTGCCAGGGAGAAGCACCACTGATGCTTTCTGGTAAGGCAGCTGCAGGAGAAATACATAGCCAAACATAAACCTCTGTACTTGGCTTTTGTTGACTTGGAGAAAGCTTTTGACAGGGTCCCCGATCCCTTATCTGGTGGTCAATGCAGAAACTAAGGATAGATGAGGGGTTGGTGAGAGCTGTTCAAGCCATGTACAGGGACGCTACCAGTAAGGTGAGGGTTGGCAACGAGTACAGTGAAGAATTCTGGGTACAAGTAGAGGTTCGTCAAGGATCGGTCATCCACCCCCTCTTGTTCATCATGGTCCTCCGGGCAATAACAGAGGAATTTAAGACAGGTTGCCCATGTCTGTTGCACGTACTTATTTGAGAGTAGATGAATATGACAGCTTTATTTACAAACACCTTGGTGACAGCCATGATTTAGAACTTAGATTTTCTTTGCAAATTTTTTATAGGTATATCAGTGATCTACATATTAAAGAAGTATTACTTATCAGGTGTTGGCAACCACAGATTAACATGCATTACAAGTTGCCTGACATTCATAAAATCATTGTATGATTCAAATAAACTGGCCTGTATAATCTGTATATGCAATAACAGTTTTGATTTTGAATACAGGCTATTTTCTCATTTCAAATTTTTCAGTTCATGATTATAAATTGCTAAAATTGGAATACTAAATGAATTTATTTTCCCCTAAATTTGCATTACTAAGGGATTTTTATTTGTTCTTATTTCACTATTGAAATAATGCTTCAAGTAAACCACAAGATTTTACTAATGACTAATATATCCAGAGTTAATATCTGTTGCAACAAGTAATCAATTTTCTCTTTTTGCACAGCATATATTATATATATGCATATTATAAAATATACATATAATGTATATCATAATATACATTATATTATAATCATCAATTATCATCAACATTTAATGTCTGTTTTCCATGCTGGTATGGGTTGGATGGCTTCGCAAAAACTGGCTTGGTTTTTACAGCTGGATGCCTTTCTTAATGCCAACCATTTTACAGTGAGTATTGGGTGCTTCTTGGGTGGCACCAGCACCAGTGTTTTTTACATGGCACCAGTATCATTGGTATTAATGTTTATGACAATATACACTATATCATGTATAAGTAATTTTTATTAGGTAAATTACTTATAAAGTACTGGATAAAATTACAAATAAACAAACTATTGTAATGTACAGTGTGGGTCATTTTTTTTCTAAGTACATAAACTTATTGTTAAAACATTTGATTTTTTTTTAAGTGCAGCTCGAAGTAAGACAATAATAATTATACAGTTTTATGGAAGAAACAATTGTCAATACTTACCCACATTAGAAGTTTGAAAATGATGCTCAATAACAGCAATGATAGCAACACCAGAAATAATAGCTACACCTATCATTTGTAATCTAAAGTCTAGCCAGCAAGAAACAGTCATGTCAGCAAACTGCGCTCTTTGGTTATCATCAAGTTTACATAAATTATCTTCTTGGAATCTGGAATGACATGTATGCAAATATAAAACTATGGTATTTGTATTTGTTTAAGCTGATCACTTCTCAGAAATTTTAAAGTAAATTTTTTGTGTGCCTCTCTTTACCTAATGCTGCTTCTGTTTCATTAAAGGTTTTCACCAAACATGTCACCCGTTCATATTTCATGTGCATATTGGGCATGTGTGAGCATATGCTCCCTTCCTTTGTCCTTTAATATTTAGGCACTTTTTCAAATTCTTAACACTTAACCTGTTAATTTCCCACAGCATATCCAACAAATTATATATACTGAATCAGTTACTTTCCTATTGAAGCTAGAGTTTAGCTAGAGTTTAGCTTGCATAAAATATTACTCGCTTCAATCTCAATTAAAGTAATTTTATATATGTAAATTATAAACCCTGACATTTGCATATGTAAAATAAAAAGTCAGATCTTACAAAATTAAAAGAAAATTTAGGATGAAAGTAAATGTTGTCAATATGTTGTCTCAAATCTATACAAATATATAGCTTTACAACCTTCCTACATATAAGTGAATAATGAGTATATAAAATATATATGAGATCTGATCAATAAGTAGCCAGACCGTTGCCATAGTAACAAAGCTAAAGCACGCAGAGTGAAGTTGCTAGGCAAAGATTGACCTTGCACTCTGCTGTGCATGCGCACTAAGTTTTAACATTCTACCTCATTTTCGCCGTTTAGAACAGCGCTTGGAAGGAAGGTGTATAGTATGTGATCATCACACTGACCATGATAGAGAAAGTTGTCATGGCGATACCTGCTCAGAGGCCTAGTATCTGAGGCCTCTGATACTAAGTTGCAGAAAGTGTATGGAGAGGAGTCTATGAGCTTCATACAAGTGTACAAGTGAGTCAGACATATCCAAGATGGCCAAAAAAATGTCAATATTGACAAACGTTCTGAGAGACCTGCAACCAGCAGAACTGAGAAAAACATCACAGATGTGTGGGCAGCTGTGAGGGAAAAATCATCGAATTGCCATCCATTAGTTATCAGAGGATGTGCAGATTAGTTATGGTTCATTTCAGTCCATTATCACTGAAGATTTGGGTATAAGATGCATATCTGCCAGGTTTGTGCCAAAACTGTTTTCAGCTGACCAAAAGCACACACAGATTTCAGTTGCACAAGATCTCCTTGATCGTGTCGAGAACGATGAAAATTTTTTGAAAACTTTGAGTAGGATTCTGAGCAGGTACTACGAAGCTTTTGGCAAAATTTGATGCAGACTCTCCACTCAACTTTCTCTGTCATGTTGAATGCGACAATCACACGCTACACCCCTTCTTTTTAAGCACTGCTGTAAACAGCAGAAGTTATCTAGAACATTAAAACTTAGTGCATATGCACAGCTGAGTTCAAGGTGAATCTGTGTCAAGCGGCTTCACTCTGAATGCTTTAGCTTCGTTACTATGGCAACAGTCTGGACAGTTATTGATCAGACCACATAAATGTAAAATAGAAAGTATATTTTTATACCACTACAGGAAAAGAGACATTGGACAATGTAGCTTGAGATATATTATTCCTGAAAATAAGACAGAATGGTTAAAGCTGGATGCTTTACATTCTACATGGTATGTTTGTTTAGGGCTTACTGAGGGACTAAACAACTAAACCATCAATCATATATGTGTATATCAAGTAAGTGGACTGTAAACTAACCTGAAACTTTCTCTGAATGCTCGAATTACTGATAATCCTGACACTGTTTCTGAGAACTGAGCATAGATATGTGACTGGGTAATACTGGAAATTCGCTTTATTTCCCGGGAAGTGTAACGATAATATTGCTAAAGAGAGGAAAATACATATGGAGAGATATATGTACATGTAGCAAAGGAAAAAATATTTGATTTCATCAGTACCTCAAAATACTTTGAAAAGTATATAGTAGAAATATATATATTTTAAATCTTACTTTTGTTTGTTTAGACACGCAACTAATAATTACAATGTAAAACTTAATCTTCCAATCAGCAGAATTTATAAATATTTGTAATCATTTCATTTTACTGAGATTATTTATGTCCTTAGACAAGCATGTTGGAGCATTTCTTCCTTTCCTTAACTCTGCATACACAGCAAATCAGCCTGGTGTGAGGTAACTTTCCACAAACCAAGGCATGGAACAAATAACCCCACTTGTATGACAGAGAAGCCATTTACAACCATCATGTGATGTCTGGGCAAGGATACACACAAACATACACACACACATATACATGCATACATTACATAGATATTCAAAATATATATACATCCAATATACATATATATATATATATATATATATATATATATATATATATATATATATATATATATATATATATAT
>NC_068981.1:87522833-87525723 GCF_001194135.2 Octopus bimaculoides
TATATATATATACTAGATATGTATATACACTATATGTATATACATGTATATATATATATATATATATACGATATATATATATACTATTTATATACAGTTTCCACATATCCACTCACAATGATGTGTTTCAGTCTGGCGCTAAAGCAGAAGACACTTGCCCAAAATGTTGCACAGTGTGATTGAACCCAAGACCACATGGTTGAGAAGCAGTCTTCTTAACCATAGAACCATGCTTGGACCTAACCCTATAATACTACTGTGGTTGTATGGTGATCCAAAAGAAGTAAACACTAAAAGAATGTGCTAGTTTTTTACAGAATTAACACACATTTACTTACAAGCTGATTTACAAACAGAATTCATACCAAGAAATATTTAAATAATTTACCTGAATAAAATAATAGAGAAAACCAAGAGGTACAAGAAGAACACAGAACCATGGCAAACCATAGCAGATTATTACTAATGTACCAAGTAGGCTATAAACATTAGCCAAAAGGAGATTCAATACAAATGGCAGGCTATCATCAATTGAGAATGTATCAGATGAAAACCGGTTGAGAATACGTCCGATTGGTGTCACATCAAAAAAGGAAGTTGGTGCCTGAAAATAGAGTCAGTTTTTGATGGCTAAAGAAAATGAAAATCTTGAAATATTACAATTACTTAGAATATTAATTTTTTTTTTCTTAAATTTTACTATTTTCAGCATTTATATTAAAATTCTTCTATGTGAGATATTAATTTTAATACAAAAAAAAATGTTTCAATTGAAGAAGATATTAAAAAAATAACAAACCTTCAATATCGTTCTTAATAGGTTTTCATGTATAACTTTTGCAGCATTTATACCACCATAAGCAAAAGAAAAAGCACGGCACAGTGCAAATAAAGAGTTGCCAGCAGCCAGCCCACCATAAATACCAAGATAGAATTTCAGGTTATCTTTGCCATTCGTGATATTAGTCATAGACTGGTTGGATTGGTCAATTATAATGTTTGCCCATCTGTAAAAATAAATTGAAAAATACTTTTCAACATTAATAATTGTTTTTTAAGTTGGCGAGCTGGCAGAATTGTTACCATGCCAGGGAAACTGCTCAGCATCATTTTGTCTGTTGTTACGTTCTGTGTTCAAACTTTACTGAGGTTGGCTTTTCCTTTCATCTTTTCAGGGTCAACAAAAAAATGTATCAGTTGAGCACTGGGGGTCGATGTAATCAACTTACCCCACTCCCCTGAAATTATTGGCCTGTACCAAAATTTGAAACCAATATTAATAATTGTTTCTAATTTAGGCAAAAGACTAGTAATTTTGAGGGGAAGGGTTAATTACATCAATCCCTAGAATGGCATTTTATTTTATCAACCCACTGGAAAGACAAAAGGCAAAGTGACCTTAGTAGGATTTGAACTCAGAATGGAAAGAGCCAGAACCAATAATGCAAAGTATTTCTTCCAATGCTCTAATAATTCTGCCAATCAACCACCTTGACTTTCAATTTAAATAAAATCTATTTGACTGGAACCTGGTATGGCCCTTGGCCTTGCTAGTTCCTGTCAAGCCATCCAGCTCATGCCAGCATGGAAAACAGATGTTGAAGATATAAGATAATCTAGATTCATCATCAGCACCATCATTTTACATCCATTTTTCCATACTGGCATGAATTTAACAGGTCTCATCAATCATTGTAGTCTTCATTATCTAGCACAGAGATTCACCAAAGAAAATCAGGTAGCTTTGTTATTGTATATTATCTCACAGTGTGGAGTGAGTGCTTTTCATCAAGCTTCTGACACTGGAGAGATTATCCCATGTTGGAGAACTAAAGAGATTGATTGCTACATAAAGGAGTAAAAAGTGAAAATGTTTTTAAATATACTCACCCATTAGTACTCTGTTGACCCTGTTCATGAGAATGACTAACCCAATATGACAACCACCAATCTGTAATGTTCCTTGAAGCTATAGCAAAATGAAGATATTTAATAAATATTCAGTTAATATAAAAATAATCTTTTCTCTTATATGTCAAAATCCTAAAAACCTTTACTTCAATTTTCTTTCTTTGTTTTTTCTCAAGGAAAATTCTCTTATCATATTGTTGTATTTCAGGGATGGATTTCTTTTTATGCCAAATAAACACACGCACTATATATTTGCTTTTTACTCATTTATTACTGTTCTTATTTTAAGTGATGTCCATTGTCTGGAAATCTTTTGTCACACATCTGACCTCTTCAGCAACACTTTCCGTCCTCATGTGTTCTCCTGCTCCACTTAGTCCATTCTAAGTATAAAGCAGGGGCACACATGGAAAGTATCACTGAAGAAGTCATTGATGTTTTATCATAGTTTTTACTCAAATTGTGATTAAAATGTTATATAGATAGTGTAGGTGAATGTAGTAGCAAAAAAAAAAAAAAAACTTTTTCTGTACCCAAGTTTTAGAGATAGCAAAGAAATTAAATAAATCCAGTGAAATACAAAATTACAGCTAAAAATAAAATATAAGGTTCAGAAATCAAAACAGATTTAAAATATACATTTGAGATCAAGAAATTTAAAAAAATTTTCTCAAAGAATGTTTAAAAAAAATATGCCATTGTCTCAATAATTTTCTTTTAATCAAATGGTAGGTGTATAAAGATACTTTGTTATGCTCAATATCTTTTACAATACCAGAGATAAAAGTAAAAAAATTAGTTGAGTATACAATCATATACTAAAGTCAAACGTTCTAAAAGAACTGAACAATTTTCTGATCCAGTAATTCAATATAATGATTATTAACATTTAATAGTGTATATGTATAAAAAAAGAAAAAGTTTTTTATTGGAATATAACACATATGTGTATATGATATATATATATATATATATATAT
>NC_068981.1:87525849-87526812 GCF_001194135.2 Octopus bimaculoides
TATATAGCAATAAGAAAATGGATGACAATATGCGGTATCCATCGACTTGCAGACAGTGCATTTCATTGAATTAATTTGTCAGCAGTATATTGGATAGATACTATCCCTTAGTGGGTTGAATCCTCAACCCCTAACTCTCTTGCATTATATATATATATATATATATATATATATATAATACAAAACCACATTAAATCCAAAACCAAAGAAAATACAAACATGAGTGAAGAAAGAAAGAAAAATGGAGGAAAAAGAGGAAGAAAGAAAGAAAAAGAAAGATAAGGCAAATATGATCCTTAGACTAGAACCAAAATTATAAGAAAACAGACTAATCTGAAAAGATCTTGCTTTTGAGAGTAGAGGACACTGTAGTAGTGTTAGACATGACAGGGTGAGGTAATGTGGATCAGAATGGGTGAATACCAATCAGTCAGGTAACGCTTTTGGCAATGGCTTGTTTATAAACAACTTATTTAAATGTAGAGTTAGTAATGAATGAAGAACATTTTATACATTTTAGTCACTCATTCACATCAGGATATTTTAAAACCAATCAGCAACAAATGTTGCTTTATGAAAAATATTAACTCTTAATCATTCCATAGAGCAACAACACCATACATACATGTGTGTGTGTGTGTGTGTGTGTGTTAAACATTTGGATGAATAAATAACAGTTGAATTACCTTGCATGAATAAAAGAGACAATAAAATAATTATGGAGAGGGAAGTGCCAATAGCTTTCCAGTATGTTTTATAAACAGATATTCTAACAGATCCTGTCTCCTTTTCTTCTGCTCCAACTAATTTTGAAGGAGCAACAAAGTCATCCTTTTCCGCTGAAATATCTTCTAGCTCATCCCTATTCTTTGGTGCAAAGTCAGCTAGATTCAGAGAAAAGCTTTCAAGAATTTCACCTGGGGGTCCTAGTAAGAAAAAATAATTATAATTAGTTGTTTTTTT
>NC_068981.1:87526933-87528772 GCF_001194135.2 Octopus bimaculoides
AATTAAAAAAAAATTACTTAAATCACTGAATTCAGATTTAATAGAGAATAATATAAGGTAGTAATCTTAGTGATTCATAGATAGTATAAATATAAAATAGACCATTTCGTGTGTGGCCATTGCCAGTACCTCCTGACTGGCCTTCGTGCCGGTGGCACGTAAAAGCACCCACTACACTCTCGGAGTGGTTGGCATTAGGAAGGGCATCCAGCTGTAGAAACTCTGCCAAATCAGATTGGAGCCTGGTGTAGCCATCTGGTTCACCAGTCCTCAGTCAAATCGTCCAACCCATGCTAGCATGGAAAGCGGACGTTAAATGATGATGATGATGTTCTTGACTGTAGCTCAATTAATACACACTGCATCTGATTTTGTGTCCAATTCATATAAATATAAGAGTAGAAAAGAAACTTACTGATTTCTATTTGTGATCTAACACTGAAAGTTTAATATCTAATACCATAGCTAAAATAAGTTTCATGCCCTGATGCAATTACAAGAACAGATTCCTTTTGACTTACCTGATCGCACAATTGTGCCTTCCTTCATCACAACTATCAGATCTGCATCTTGTAAATACTTGATGTGGTGAGTACACAATATACAAGTTTTATTGCTTAAAATACCCATGATGCATTTTTTATAGAGATGTTGAGCAACATGGGCATCTACAGCTGAAAGTGGATCGTCTAAAAGATAGGTTTCTTTATCCTGAAAAAAATTAAATGTTTTTATGACCACTTGTAATACAATTTGCAATAAAGGAAAACAGAAATGTTTATGAGACGTTGAACTAAATCATAGAAATCATTTTCATATATTTGCATTATCATCTATCATCATGCATTGATTTTGTTTTCTGTTTAAAGAAATAGATGCCCATAAAAATATAAATATGTCAATATTTTAACCATCATTGTGGTAACACAAAAGAGATTTAAGAATGGTTCCCTCCATGAATACAAAATATTTGTGAAATCCTAGCACCAATCGTTTGATTGATTATATTATAGACAGTAACAGAATAGAAACAAAGTTCAAAGTAACAAGAAGAGTATAATTTGATATCTTGAGTGCAAATAATTTTACAAAACAGACCCATTGTTCCTCATCAAAATATGATAGCTTTGAGTAAATGGCAGATACAGTAGTGAGAAGAATGAAAGGCACAGTAAACACCAGCTTGTCTGAGGCCAAATGTCAATAGTAACTAAGACAATATTAGACTAAGAAAGTTTTGAAACAAAATATTAATAATTTACAAACTGACAAAATGTATTTTAAACCAATGCTAGTAGAAAACATAGATGTAAAACCTTTACTTTCATGATGATAATAAAGTTGATATTTTTCAGTTAATATGAAAGTGTAGTGACGTCATTTGGCGCCAAAATACAGTCGCCATTACTGCATTTTCATCCACGCATGCATGGGGAATAGTTCCGGAAGGAACACAGGAAGAGTCCCATGCGCATGCGTAGAATTCAACATCTAAACGTTCCTGCTCTTTTCATTCTCTTTCTCGGCCGGCCGGCCATGAGCGTGGTCGTATCAAGCTGTCTCTCCAGCATTCCAACGTCTCAGCAACCATGCCTATTTCCTCCATAAATAAATATTGTTGTGTTGATAGTTCAGAGTTCTGCATTTCGTTGTTTCTTCAGAATTTAATATAGGAAAGCGGGTGTACACCTAATGGTGTATAACCACTTTCCTATAACTGGTGACCCTCCGACGTTGATTCAAACACGCAGCCCGGCACTTACCTACAACTGGTGACCCGACTAAAAGAACAACTGCAGCCGAAAATCTGAACTGCGACCAATAATACTACAATTGGTA
>NC_068981.1:87529120-87536690 GCF_001194135.2 Octopus bimaculoides
GTCCTCTACTTGCTGGAAATAGCAGTAAAATGCACAGTTACATTTCACTGAGTATATAACATTTATTGATGCTTACTTGTTCCCAGTTCAGCATATTTCACACCTCTCCGTTTCTCTCGGCCGGAGAATGGAAGAGTTACTGGCTTATCTTCATTTGCACGGGATCTTTTGGTCATTTTTACTCGCAGCTCCGAATTCATGACAGCATTTTCCAGCAATGCCACCAACGGTACCTCTCAAATAGACGCCCTGTCCAATTTCTCTCTTCTGATACGCACCAACAGCTACCATCCCGCTTCTAATGGAATGGTTGAGCGTTTTCATAGGCAATTTAAGGCTTCCTTACACACCCCGCCCAACCCACAGTCTTGGGTTAAATTTCTTCAAGGTTGACGCTAATGGTCGTACAGAGATTGTGTCTGTCGACCGTCTGAAAGAGCGTACCTTTTCAAACACCACTGTCAACATTATTACCACCACACATACAGAACACAGCCAGTTTACAGCGACTCCATCAACAGCTTCGTCCAGCCAAGACTACCACCGCCGTCGCCATCAGCAACACGAGTCTACGACTACTACCAAGCATCGTCTTCACCACCAGCCTCATCGCCACCAGCGTCAACATGACTTTCTATGTACACCAATCCAAACCACCGCGGTACATCTCTCTCTCTTCGATTCTGTTAGGTGTTTCATATTCACCACGATTAATAATAGACAAGAGAATTCAGCCAGCGACGAACATCTGTATAACAAGAACCCGGCCCGGCATCAATGCCACAACATCACAACTAGTGATCGCTCTGCCACGCACAGCCTCAACTTCTTTCACATACAGACTCTTCCAATTGTGTACTCAACGAACTGGTATAAATGCTCACGTGTTACTGACTCTTTTTCTATCTGCTGTATATAACGCATACACATACATGTATCACTCACACACACTCTTTTCTTTATACGACAGCCTGTCTTTTATTATGTTTTTATATGTCGCATTCACACTCACGATCAACAGACCAGTTAAAATGTTCAGTACCAGGTAACAGGTCCCAACTAGCATCTGACGCTCAACTACTGTTCTGCTCACTGACCACAACTTCCTGCGTATTAACATTCATTTCTTTGATTTTTCTTTGTGTGTGTTTGTGCCACATCTTGTGGTTGGTTTCAGTAGCCATCTTGCCTCAGACGTCCCTCCAAAATTTCTATTTTCGTGCTTCCACACTCGAGGGGGAGCCATTGTAGTGACGTCATTTGGCGCCAAAATACAGTCGCCATTACTGTGTTTTCATCCACGCATGCGCAGGGAATAGTTCCGGAAGCAACACAGGAAGAGTCCCGTGCGTATGTGTGGAATTCAACATCTAAATGTTCCCGCCTTTTTCATTCTCTTTCTCGGCCGGCCGGCCATGAGCGTGGTCGTATCAAGCTGTCTCTCCAGCATTCCAACGTCTCAGCAACCATGCCTATTTCCTCCATAAATAAATATTGTTGTGTTGATAGTTCAGAGTTCTGCGTTTCGTTGTTTCTACAGAATTTAATATCGGAAAGCGGGTGTACACCTAATGGTGTATAACCACTTTCCTATAAAAGTATGCACAAAAGATAATTTTGTACGTGCTGATAAAATTGCGTGTTAAGGAACTTCATTCAAATTTCATAATTTCAGTATTGTTGAATATTTACTCTCATGCTATATACATTCATGTCTTAACACATTTTGTCTTTCCATGATCACCATTATCATTTCGTTCTCTTCTCTACCCTGACATGGACTGAAATAGCTCAACTGGATCCATGGATTAGAGAACTACATCTTGCTCCAAAGTCTTAGTTTTGGCATAATTTTTATGGCTGGAAGCCCTTACTAGCCGCCTTACAGAGCAGTACTGAGGTTATCTTGCAATTTGCAAAATCCTTGATGTGATACTTTAAAATATCTTTGTTCTAAATTTCATTTTTATTCCCACTCACAGATATTAGTCTATCTGCATAGAATGTATTTAGTTTCTTTCATAACAGTAATACAATAATAATTTCTCAAGCTGTTTCCATGTCAAATGCTTTCTAGCTTATCTTTTATCTTTTGTTTCAGTAACTGAACTGTGAATAAGCAAGAATAATCCCTTGATATATAAATATTTCAAAGCAATTTTCTCATGATAAATATATTCTTTTGCACATTTCAGTCATTTGACTATGGCCATGTTGGTGCACTGCCTTATAGGGTTTTAGTTGAATAAATTGAACCCAGGATTTACTCTTTTGTAAGCCTAGTACTTATTTTATCGGTCACTTTTGCTGAACTGCTAAGTTACGGGGACATAAAGAAACACACACATAAATATATATATATCTGATGGGATTCTTTCAGTTTCTGTCTACCAAATCCACCTACAAGGCTCGAGGCTATAATAGAAGACACTTGCCCAAGGTGTCACACAGTGGGACTGAACCCAAAACCATGTGGTTGGGAAGCAAGCCTCTTACCACACAGCCAAGGTGCCAAGCTTGCAGAATCATTAGCATGCTGAGCAAAATGCTTAGTGACATCTTGTCTGTTTTATGCTCTGAGTTCAAATTCCACTGAGGTCAACTTTGCCTTTCATCCTTTCATGCTTGATAAAATAAGTAGCAGCTCAGTACTGAGATTGATGTAATTGATTTGCCCCTCTCCTAAAATTGCTGGTGTCTGGCCAAAATTGGAAACCAATATTTATAATATTCTTAAATACTGAGTCAGTGCAGAAATGTCCCTTACAACAACTTTTTTTTTAAATGCTAATAAACTCAGCTTAATTACAATTTTTTCACATAAAAGTTACATAAAAAGAATATTTCTCTTACTTGATACAATGCTCTAGCCAGTGAAATACGTGCTTTCTGACCTCCACTCAAGGTAGTACCATTCTCACCTACTTCAGTTCTGTCTCCATGGGGAAGCATCTAGGATTTTTTTTTAAACAATAACAAAATTAGAAATTATATCTGAAAAGTAGTTGGTATTAAATTCATTGACAAATCACCTATATTTCAGTGCAGATCATAACCCCCTCTTAGTTCTGTAAACATAGTTTTCGTCTTCCATCTTAAAAACAAACTTAAGTTCACACGAATACCCTTATCGTCCGTCACCTATTCATGCATCTATTTACTTTTGTGACCAGGTGTCTTACAATAAACAAAAATTAGTGGGATAATTAATTTTCCATAATGGTTTACTGTCCATATTTTCTGATAGTGTTCCATCCAGTACATGCCTCTTTTAGATAGCTGCATGAACTAACACCCTTATTTTTATGGAAATTACTAAAGAAGATAAGGACTTACATAACAAAATTATATTGGACCCTGGTATCTCATCAGTCACATTTCTGTTCACTAATAACAAAGTCCCTTATTCAAATATTAATTCTAACAAAGATCTTTTTCTTTTTAATCACATTTAAAATTTGAAAACTGTATGTGGTTTAAGCATTTTATTTGTAAGGAAAATCACAACCCATTGAAACACTCAGTACTTGTCATAACACCTCCTTGATATTTCCACTCTTTGTGAGCTTACAATACCTGCACCCCTTCCCTTTCCCCATTCCCAAGGAAGCAGTTATCTACAACCAATATCTTACCGTCAAGTCTGCATCTAAAGCACATGCTGAGATCACTTGGTCATACTTTTTCATGTTTTCGGTTTGTCCAAACAAAATATTTGCCTTGATGGTATCATTCAGTATCCAAGGTTCTTGAGGTGCAAAAGCAAACCCATCATTAATTAAGGCACTAATCACTTGTATGTCTCCTTTTATCTTTGACATCTCTCCTAGGATAGCATACAACAAGGAGCTTTTGCCTGAACCAACTTTACCAATTACTCCAACAAACATCCCCTAAAACAATAGAAAAAAAACATTATCAATTTATCCCCTTAAAAAAAATTGTGCTACAAAATGTGTGCATTAGAAAAACATTTTGAGCCTATGCTAGTTGGAGGAGAAAGAGCAGTACCCACAGCTTTTCATAGGCCCTTCCAGACTGGTAAGACTGATGCAGTTGATGTTCAGGTTAAACACCAGTAGACTGACATCTATAGGTAAATTCTGGATGGGAGTGAAATTTTAGTGGATAATAGTTCTTAGGAGAAACGATTGGATAAAGTGCTTAATGAGTGGCTTGGGTGATGAGACAGTAGAAGTGGTGAGAAGAGGAGAGACAGGCAATTTATATAAGCAAATAAAAGATAAAAAAGCAGTACTTAGTTTTCTATTTCAAGAGGTCATTGAATAGAAGAGGCAGAGGAAGGAAACAGTACATATATGAGTTGGGGATTGTTTCATATTGATGAATGAATGTTTGCTCATTACAGAGATGGCTCTCTTTTGAATGCATTTTAAGGTATTTGTGAGTGCAGCAGTAGCACAGTCCTATGTATGGGAGTAGTACTAAAATACAAGTCACACTTGGGATTAATAGAGAGGTTGCATGTGGATGATGCCTGCATGCAAAAGGTTAAGGAAAAGTGATGAATGGTATCATCAATATAAGAATCTGTGTTGCTAGAAATAACAGCATGTGAATCATTAATGTACATGCAGAAGAGTGGAGGTAACATAACAAAAACTTAGAGTACAACAAAGAAACTATATACTTCAATTTTATGGTCTCACCAAAGATTTCCAATCCAAGATATAAAAGATAAATGGAACCCATAGGCAGACAGCTTTCCAAGAGGGTTTTCATGCCAGACAAGGTCAAAGACTTTGTTTATTTCAAGTGCAATAATTTTGCTTCTGGTGAAGTTCTCCAAGTCAAAAAGAACATTGATGAGAAACATAGAAGAGCAACTTATCATTAGATCTGGCTTTACCTTATGCTGTACTGAATACAAAAGAGAAAGATTCAAAATGGAGGAATCAAAAGTTAATGAGTGTTTAATATAACTTTTGGGATATTTTCAATGAAAGTGATAGAAAGGGTGGTTGAATCATAGAGATTGCTCTTCTTCGAATGGGACATACTGAAGAGTATTTTGAATAGATTCCAGTAGAGAGAGAAAGATTGAAGAATTTGAAAAGGATAGAAGCTAGCTCCAGAGCATCCTGCTTCAGATTAATGGAAGGGACACTGTCAGAGCTAGCTGACTTGTGTCAGAAGAGGTGTCTTACACATGTGTTTGGTAGAATCAAGAAGGAATTTTTGGAGAGATTTTATTCATGGCATGCAATGTGGAGTTGAAAGCAAAGTCAACAGTAAAATTTGGAGGACTTCACACAATTTACAAAGTGCCTCTTGGCAAGTAAAAGCTAGTCACTCTTCATTTGCTACATTACAATGTATTACATTAGATTCTTGAAAAATATACTAAAATAATAATAAAGGAAGAGAAACAGAACCAGCGCATATACTTATTATTGGCATAATGACCCTCCCAAGATACAACAAAACAGTTAGTGAAGTATCATTAAAATCTGACAAAAATCAATTGGAAAACATATTTTATGTATTTTTCTCTGCAAGTATTATTTGGAAAACTAAAAATGTTTACTCTTTCAAAATTGAGACTATATAGAACTAACTTGTTTTATTTTATTGATTAAAAACATAAAAGCAATCAATAAAATCATGTAATAGAAGCTTATGGAATTTATTGTAACCAGGATTACAAACCCATACCGAGAGGTTTCATGTAACCAGCCTTGTTTAGCTGACAATACTCATTAGTGGGTTAAAAGAAATTAACTTACAAAGATCTTAACTTAATTTTGTATAAATTATTCAATTATTCAATTATAAAATTGGTAAATTTTAACCAATAAATCGAAATAATCATACAGAATTGAATTATACTGATGAAAAAAAAAGTGAAAGTTAAGTCTTTATTGTTTTACCTTTTTTATGTCTAAATTAATATCAGTGAGATTCGATACTGGAGGCTGGTGTTCAAAGGAATCTGTTGAGCTGTCACTTGAGTCAGCCACTGGTTCAGGGGGCTTCCAAGCAAAGCAACCATCATGGATACTAAAACAATCATCAGATGTAGGCTCATCTTAAAAGAAAAAGTAAAATGTTATATATTTAATCCAAGCAGCTTATTATACAAAAAAAAATTTAATAACTTTTATCTTTTATTTTTTACTTAGACTGCAACCATGCTGGGATACTGCTTTGAAGAATTTTTACTTTGAGTCAACCCCAGCACTTTTTTTTTAAGCCTGGTACTTATTCTATTGATCTCTTTTGCAGAACAGCTAAGTTACAGCGATGTAAACATACTAGCACCAGTTGTCAAGCAATGGTGGGGGAGAAACACAGATACAAAGACACACACACATACATATATATGATGGGCTTCTTTCAATTTCCGCCTACTAAATGCACTCACAAAGCTTTGGTCAGCCCAAGGCTATAGAAGAAGACACTTGCCCAAGGTGCCACACAGTGGGACTGAATCCAGAACCATGTGGTTGGGAAACAAGCTTCTTACCACACAGCCACACCTTCATCTACTAATTATTGAGATTTTCAATATAAATTTTAATTCAGTTGAAATTATAACGAAGTATAATCTGAAAATATAAAGAGAAAACAATGTATAATATTGATACAGAATTGTATTTGTTTGACAACTGACTTAATTTTAAATCATGGTGAAATTGAAACAATTACACTGTGGAAAAGTTATTTTAGTTGTTCAAGAACACAGAATGGGAGTGAAGTATACAATGAACATAGCTCTATTTGTTCATTCCTTTCATTGTCACTAAACTCAACAGTATCAAATCATTTTGAGCACATTCCTAGTTTTTCACACATCTTAGTTTTACCCTGATATATTCCTCCATAGTCTTAAGCATTATTCCACCTCTCTTATTCTCAAATATTTTATAATGTTGCTATAAGTTACTCTCAGATATTTTTCTGTGTATGAGAGGCATTGAATGAGCAATATGAGTAGGAACTAACCCTAGTGAAACCAACACAGAAGTCAATTACCAGTATTAGATTCAGTATTGTTAGTTATGTTAAGGAAATGAAGACAGGGAGGATAGCAAGTGCACAAGGAATAGGTGTTAAGATGATAAAGGCATTCAGTTACTTGCTTAGTTAATCAGGAAGTGAATGATGCTAACCCCAATAACTAGTATGGGAGTATCATTGTCAACAAAGAAGAAGCATTGCAGAGGGATCAGTTACTAACACTTCAGACTTGGAGACTAAGTATATGAAAGTAGCTAAGGGAGTTTTAGTACAATTAGTTCAGAATTGGGTTAACCTGATTGTGATGTATTTTGGGTTTGCACCTGAGCAATATGTTGTACCACAGACCTGTCCGACCAACGCTAGTATGAAAAGATGGACACTACTGATGTATTTAGTAGCTCGTTATAGATATTCTTCTCTGTGACTGACATTATTGTTGTTTAAGCTGACAATTCTATTTTGATAAAATTTATTTCCTTGAGGTTTCCAAACTTTTGTCACAAAACTTGTCATGTAGTGTGTGTGTGTGTGTGTGTGTGTGTGTGTGTGTGTCTCTCTCTCTCCCTCTCTCTCTCTCCCCCTCTCT
>NC_068981.1:87536700-87539102 GCF_001194135.2 Octopus bimaculoides
TGTGTGTGTGTCTCTCTCTCTCCCTCTCTCTCTCTCCCCCTCTCTTTCTCTCCCTCTCTCTCTCTCCCTCTCTCTCATTAATACCCCAAATAGGTTTAAGCAATATAATGTATTAAAGAACAAAATCTTACTTGATTTATATAATGAATAGTAGTGTTCATAGTCAATATTGTTCACGTCAACAAATTGTTGGACTCGCTGAAGTGACACTGCTGCTTCCATAACTCCATTTACAACCCAAGGGAAAGCATTTAAGGGTGCAATTAACATTACAAACAGAGACAGAGATGTGAACACCTGGAAAAATACATAGCATACATGTTCATTTATTGTAATTAAAGCTTTTATAAGATCTAACTTTAGAAACATCAAATCAGCTTAGTAAATTATGCAATGCTTAGCTTCAATAGCTTAAAAAAAACCACTCTATTTTGTGCAAATTAACCTGGAGACAGCTTTTAACATAATTCCTATATAGTGTGACTGACACTAAAACAAAAAAAAAACATAGATGGTGTGTCAAAGCCATAAAGGCCATATACACATAGATACTGTTGAAATGCTAGTGTTGGGAATGAGTTTAGCAAAGAACTAAGTATAGAAGCAGGGGTTTCACCAGGAACTTGTCCTCAGTCCTATTCATTATAGTTTTTGTTAATATGGCATAAGAATTCAGAATCAGTTGCCTTCAGGAACATTTTATGAAGATCACCTGTTTATCACAGTGGAATGTATGGGTAAGTTACAAATGAAACGTTTTATATGTAGAAGCATGGTCTTCAGCCAAAATAACTTAAAATCAACAGGGCAAAGACCAAACTGATAGTGAAAGAGAGCATGAAATATTAGCACTATAAGGGAAATGACAACTTTTTGATATATAGAAAGGGATATTGTACACTCAGTAGAAGCAACAATCGTGAGACCTTTGACAAGCAGATTGAGAATTAGTACTTCAAATTGGCAAACTTAACAGTTAATGAGGACATTCATTAACGGAGTCCATAAACATTTTACATTGCTTACCAGTCAACATTTTCTGTTACTCAGGTAGCAGTTATAGTGAAAACATAACATTTAGGGTGAGAAGGGATGGAAAAAATTTAATGAACTCATATGCAAAATGAAGACCATATGAAGGATGCCTAAGGAATGTGATGATGCAAAGCAGTGAGGCATGTATGTGAGATATGAAGAGGTTAGAAAGAAATTAAGACAACATGATACATTGGGTGTATAACATTAATCTTCAAGAGGTGCAGAGCACAAATGAGAGCAATCAGACATTAATGGCTTTAGCTGATGTACACAAAAGAGATGACTGAACTAGTGTGGAGATATGATATATATGGAGAATGAGTTCTAGGTAAAAGGGTGCTGTATACTGTACATGAGGGTAACCCTTGGAAAAAAAAAAGAACAAGGAGGATGTATGAATAAATCAGACTTCAGGATACAGTTTCACAGGATAGAAATGACAATTAGTGATATGCTGTATAGCAAACCTTTCCAGTTTAAAAAAGCAAACATTAAACAGTTATAACAAAGATGATCATGGTTATATTTCCCTCAAAAAATGATAAAGTTTTTGTATAATTCAGAAAGTAAATTAGTTTTACCTTTGCAGCTGTGAGTTCCTTTCCAAGCAAGATATATGTAACAAATGTCAGTACTGAAATCATGACAGGTGTTGTGGCCCAAAAAAAGGCACAACAAGCATCTAAATATTTTCTTGCTTTCAAGCTGTTTAATTCATCTTGTCGCAGAGAGTTGATTTTTTCAAAGAAATATTTTTCCCAAGCATAAAATTTGACCATCCGTATACCATACAAAAGTTCGTTAATGACCTTGATAAAAGATTTACAAATAAATGAATATAGATGTAGATATAGATACATATATTCATGTGTGTATCATATGTGTGTAGAAAAATATTTAAATGAATAAATATAAAAAGAATATTGTAATTTGCTTGAAGCATTATCATGTGTAAACAGTATAACTATTTTAAAACATTTAAACAAAATATCGTGCGAGATCATTGCCAGTGCCCCTGGACTGGCTCTTGTGCGGCTGACACATGAGGTTTTTCGGGCGAGATCGTTGCCGGTGCCCCTGGACTGGCTCATGTATGGGTGACACATGAAATATATCGAGCAGGATCATTGCCAGTGCCCCTGGACTGGCTCATGTGCGGGCAACACATGAAATCTTTCGAGCGAGATCGTTGCCAGTGCCCCTGGGCCGGCTCTTATGCGGGTGACACATGAGGTTTTTTCGAGCGAGATCGTTGCCGGTGCCCCCGGACTGGCTCATGTGCGGGCGACACATGAAATCTTTCGAGCGGGATTGTTGCCAGTGCCCCCGGACTGGCTCTTGTGCGGGTGACACATGAAATCTTT